>NW_024881904.1:357500-565088 GCF_019059575.1 Amphibalanus amphitrite | reverse complement strand
GTATAGCTAATGTACGTAGGGTAAAAAGTACGTATGGACAAAAGTACGTCACGGACAAAAGTACGTATTGCAGAAGTACGTAGGGTATAAAGTACGTATGGACAAAAGTACGTCACGTACAAAAGCCTACGTACACGGAGAACGCGCCGTACATTTGTATAGCAAATGTACTTGGGGTTTAAAGTAGTGTAGCCTTGGGCAAGACGCCCCAGTGAATTTATTTTGCTACATAGGTACCTACTTTTGTCTCACATCACCTGAAAGGCCAAATTTGTGCTCAATGTGTTCTTTGGACGTTTTACTTTAAATTCACCCCTCAAATTCATTCACTTATGATCGGACTCCCAGCTAGGAAGTGCTTTGTGAAGCAACTACAAATGGGGCATTTTGCCCCAACCCCAGGGCAAAACGCCCCACGGCCTGAGGCAAGGAGCCCCATACACTAGATTAACCCTTGCGGGCCCGGGGGGCGTTTTTCGCCCCCCCCCCCTGGCGAATATTTGCGATAGCTCCCGAACGCTTAGGGATAGGAAAACGAAACTTTCAGTACCTTTTCTCTCATCAATTTGACATCTTCTGAAGTAGAAAATTTGGACCTAGCCTTATTGATGACGTCACAAAGTCGATTTTTCTAGACCCCTGCACGGTAAACTTCGGTGTCACAAACGCGAACTTCAAATAGCTGCTAAAAATAGAGTTTTAGATATAAAGACAAATTACGAGCACGGCTGTGTAGCGTTTGACCTAGAGAAAAATACAAAAATAGTTTTAGTGACCTGAGGTCAGAGGTCAGGTCAACGACCCCGAGGTGTGGTTTTAGTTTTTTGCAAATAACTTCGACAAAAATGGTCCTAGAGATACGGCAGTGGTGCCATCGCATTTGCCTTGTCAAGCCGCGACGAATATATATTTTGTTTGGAAACGGGCAAGTTTTATGTTGATCTCATGTGACCTCGAATGACCTTTGGTTGACCTTGACACATCAAAAGTCGTTTATGGGATTCGTACCCGCTGATCACGAATCTGGCATCTATTTTCCTCTAAGCCTTTATTTAGAGCCTTCGGATGGCAAAATTGTCTTATTTATTATTACTAACTTGAATCAGTGAAATAGCCTCTAGCAAGGACTCTCTTCTGTGACCTTGACCTTTGAGCAGCCTTGTATCGTAAGATGAACCACAAATAGGGACCTGATAAGCCTCAAAACATTTCAAAACATCTTGGAAGTTGACACGCAAGATGTACGAAAAAGTGCAAAGTTTGAGGTCAATTTTGAGCATGACCTTTACCTTGACCTTTGATGTTGAGCACATTTTCGGAATTCTCAGATTCTTTTCTTTCGTTTGACAACCAATTTTGCCGGTTTTATGCATCCTGCCGTCCTCTAGAACGCTCACTTTGAGATCACTACACATGTGCCGGTTTTTGGCTTTGACCTTGACCTCTGACCTTGAAAATTGACCTGAGGTAAAAAAAAAAAAATTGGGTGCTTTAGAATCGTCTCGTAAGGACCTTTCGTTTGGTATCGCTTTTGTGTGCGTAGCTCCCTTATTTACGGAGTTAGACGGGGGGGGGGGGGGCGAAAACGCCCCTCCGCGGGCTGCGGTGGTTGGAATTACCCCCGGGCCCGGCCGGGTTAACAGAAGAGAGGATCTTTCCCCAGAACCCTGCCAGTTCCGAGAAACATCGGTGAGGCGTTTTACCTCGGCGGGGCGACTTGCCCCGGTCTACCCTACGTGTGGACAAAAGTACGTCACGGACAAAAGTACGTATAGCAAATGTACGTAGGGTATTAAGTACGTACCAGTAAAACGCCTTTTGGGCGACCAACGGAGCGAGCGAGAGGATGGGCCTTGCACGTGCGAAAGTGCGAGGGGGTACCTCCAACTAACTTGTGCACTGCACCCTACTAACCGGTCTTTAGCGATGTGCCAAATTTCAGCGCAGTCGGCCTAGCCGTTCTCGAGATCTGGAAGCGGCACACTGCACGTGCGCACGTGCAAGCGGGGTCCAAACTGACTTTTGCACGGCACCCTACTAACTGGTCCCCAACCGTGTACCAAATTTGAGCGCAATCGGCCCCCGTTCTCGAGATCTGGGAGCGCCCCCTGCACGTGCGCACGTGCTGTAGCACCCCAACCTTAACACATGCAGATGAATTATCTGATGGAGACCTAACTGTGTACCGAGTTTCAATTCAATCGGCCCAACCGTTGTGCCGTTATTGAGGTTGCAATTTTGGGGGTTCTTAAAAAATGTCCAACTTTACCACGCGCCACGTGCGGTGGTTGGCAAGAACGCATGGTGGCCATCACACCACAGAACTTTTACGTCCAAGTGACATTCAGTAAAGAAGACCGCTTGTCAATCGGATGTCCCGTTCCTAAGATATTAGCTTTTGAAGAGCGTCCCCACGGCCGGCCCCGGCCGGCCGCTCATACTCAGGATTTTCCCTTAAAGGGACCCTCCCACCTTAACATTAGTTTTGAGTTGAGATAGCCAAGTTTGCGGCCAGGCTCAGAAACCACCATTTATCCTGGTCGCAACCCCCGCAGCTTTATGGTGTTCGAGAAATTTCTTCCCTTTACTTGCAGGGTGGGACCAGCGTGGTCCCCATCTCTTAACCATTACGGGAATCTGATGACGTCATCAGGCTTTCGAACGTCCGTTAAATGTTTGACTAAAACGTTTTGTAGCACGCGGTGGTATATGCTGCTTTGCGCGCAACAAATGCCGCACTTTCAAATAAAGTCGCTAAGAACAGCGGAGATCCCAAAAAGTAAACAAAAGTAAAAGTCTAATATCTTGAAAACCGGTGAATATTTTTCGATGAAATTTGGTAGATATTCGTTTTTGCTCTTTCTGAACCGAGCGACATCACTTTCATGCCAATTCATTAACTTTTTTGAAGGTGGGAGGGTCCCTTTAATTCAGTATGAGACTCCGCTCGCTTCGCTCGCTCCGTAACCAAACCCTTGGGTTAAGTTGATCAATGTGTAAAACCTTTCTTATTCTTTATTTAAAGAGCATTTGTTACAAGGCATAGCAAAGTTTCTCGATGAGTAAATGGGCGAAATGGACAAAGCTATATTATTTGGTATATGAATTTATCATCAGTTCCCTGTAGTATGGCAACAGAGCAGCAATAAAGAAAAAGTGGCCCAACTTACACTACTATACCCTACTTCTAGCATACGTACTTTATACACTACGTACTTTGGCATACGAACCGTACGTACTTTTGGCATACGTACTTTTTACACTACGTACTTTTGCATGCGAACTTTTGCGTACGAACATTTGCGTACGTACTTTTGGCATACGTACTTTTTACACTACGTACTTTTGCATACGTACTTTTACGTACGAACATTTGCGTACGTACTTTTGGCATACGTACTTTATACACTACGTACTTTTGCATACGAACTTTTGCGTACGAACATTTGCGTACGTACTTTTGGCATACGTACTTTATACACTACGTACTTTTGCATACGAACTTTTGCGTACGAACATTTGCGTACGTACTTTTGGCATACGTACTTTATGCACTACGTACTTTTTCATACGTACTTTTGCGTACGAACATTTGCGTACGTACTTTTGGCATGCGTACTTTATGCACTACGTACTTTTGCATACGTACTTTTGCGTACGAACATTTGCGTACGTACTTTTGGCATACGAACTTTATCGCCTACGTATATTTGCGTACGAACATTTGCATACGTACTTTTGTCCTACGTACTTTAGCGATACGTACTTTAGTCCTAAAATCTATCATTCTTGCAATTGAAGGAGTTTCAGGTCATTGAAGGCACATGACGGAGTGCAAGCTACTAGCCTTGCCTCTGTTTTGTATTCCGACTTGTAGCCATGCAGTCTCTCGGTGCTTTTTGATCGTAGATCGGGGATGGATATGGCTAATCCTTTCCGGAATGCCGCGCTGGCGACGATCGGGTGGGAAAGGGAGGGCAGGAGGGTAGCCGCGTCCCGACTCCAGCCAGGCGTGACGAGAAGGGGTGACCGTCCGTCCCGGGGAACGCGGATCCACGCAGGCAGCTGATGTGGCATGGTTGCGCAGTGCTCATCTCAGGCTAAACACGCGATGAAGCATCAGCTCGCGTTTTTTATTGGAGTCTTGCTAGTTACTGGAGGGTTTGTTGACGAAAGTCTACAATTGCTTCGTAAATAAGCACCCGGCAGTTGGTGGGGGTATTTCGCCACCCGCCATTTTCTGGGGGGGGGGGGGTAAACGCCCCCAGCCGATAACTCGAGAACCTATAGACGCAGCGAAACGCACGAGAGGGCAAACGAAAGAACACGACGATGATACTTCCTACATTTATCATGCTCCTCGCAGCAGCTCTCAACGATACCTATACGAAACAATAAACTTCAATCGATTCCCTAGAGGTAACCAAAATTTGGTGCGGCTGCGGCGCGCCGTATTTTTAGCTATAGCGCGGCGAAAAAGTGGGGATGTACCTACGCCCCCCCCCCATCTACTCGCGGATTTTAAAGGAATTATCAGGCCCAGGGTTTGAGAATTTGCAAGGGATCGACTTGTTTTTGCTATTGCTGGATTTCAAAAGCAGTGCTGATTCTAATGATATGCATACCTACGCACTAATGGTCACTCTTCAGACTGGTATTTAGTGTTAATGCCAGTAAGACACCTTGGGGGGGGGGGGGCGACAGACGAGCGAGCGAGGGGGTGGCCCTTGCATGTGCGTAATTGCGAGGGGGATGTTACTTCCAACTGACTTGTGCACGGTTGACGGTAGTCGGTACCCTACTAACCGGTCTCTAGCGATGTACCAAGGCGACGTCTATAGGTGCCCCCCCCCCCCCCCCCACCTTAGGATTTTGTTTTGAATCGTCGCTAATATGAAAAGGCTGTGAATTTGGTAAAAAGTACAGTCCACAGCAGAAGTAATGTGGGGTTTCAGTCATGGGTATCTTCTGCTTCTGAAGCTTAGGAACGATTAGCCAGACTACAATGAAACTTTGAATGTAGCTTATATGTATCGTCACCCTTGCAGCTGCAACTAGCTATTGACATCTTCTTTTCGATCACTCCACATTAAATAATCGCCAGTCAAAGCCAACCGTTGAGATTGGTAAAACCCTACATTACTTTAGCGGTGGGCTGTACTTACCTGATTTTCCCGAGTTTGTTTGGTTTCGGTATTTTCCCATGGTTTATGCTTGTATTTGCTTTGGTATCGGTATCACGATTTTCCTTAATTGACATCACTAGTATGGTGTATAGCAGCAGCTTAAAGGACTTTAACCCTCGCATGTGTGCGGCGTTTGCCAGCTTCTAACGTGTAGGGGGGGGGGGGTTCGGTTGGACCCCCCTTGCCGTTTGGCCCCTGATCGAGCTAATGCTTCGCGAAAAAAACGAGCATGCTGCCCGTCACGAGACAAAGCCGATGATAGGTACCCAATTTTGAGGTCCTAGGTCATTGGTTGAACTTCCAGGTCAGGTCAATAAACCCCCTCGCGATTGGCTCCTATGGCACTTAGAAACGCCAAATTTACAGGGTAGGTGGGTCAATACGAGATCTCGCCCCTGTGAAAGTTTGGTGACTCTTAGTCAATATTTAGAGGGCATTTGAGGGGTATGAATGCAAAAACTTTACTAAAACATGTCAAACGTTTTTCGCTTATAACTTTTTACCTAGTAAAGATAGAGCAAAAATAAAAGCACCAATGAACTCAGGACGTCCGCATGCACATCGAATGATATACTTTATTACCAATTTAAGTGAACTCTGGAATTCAGTTGCCGCTAAGCTAGTCCAATTTTCCCCTGACCTTGTACCGGTTTTGTGACCTGGTGACCTAACCTGAAAATACTGGGACTTCAAATTTTCAGGAAAGGTACGAAAAGGTTGCCCCAGAGGGTATGCAAAATTTGGCGCCGCTACGCGCCGCAGTTTTTACGGTATTTGCGAAAAACCTTAGGGGGGGGGGGTTGCATCAACCCCCCTCGCCGGGCGAGGGTTAATAGCCGTTTTCACGACGGCCATCTGGTACACATTTGGGGCACATCTGGTAGAGATTAGGTGCAGATTTGGTCAAATTAGGCTCATTGTGTCTCTTAGCAGCTATCAGCTAGGGTTGCACTAATTGCTTATATGCCTGCTTTGTCATATTATCAGAGAGCATCATCGATTAAAACACTGAATAAATTCATAAAATGAAGATATTTGCTGTAAAAGAGATTAGGTGCAGATTTGGTCAAAAAGGTGCATTCGCCTGATAGCCCGTCGTTAAAACGGCTAATGACAACTGTGTATTTACTTTCTTCTTTTATCGCTCCGAAAAGTGCCTATCAGAAACACAGACCGACATGATGGCGATGCTTGTGGTCATGATACGGCCACACTCGTGCTTCTCGGCGGGTTTTCAAGCTGGCCGCTGGCCGCTGGTCTCTTGTGGATTCAGCTGCGTCCACGTGGAAATAGTGACCGCATGAACGAAAGCGGAATGTGGGAGCGACCTCCCCTTGGACGTTATCTAACACGTGAAATTTTGGCGGCCACCATTGCCCTTTGTATCAGACCCGGAGTCGGAGTCGGAGTCGGTCAGGAGCCCGGAGTCGGAGTCGAAGTCGGATTCGGAACAGCACTACCACGACTCCAAAACCCTGAATTACAATGTGCATGCATGTACCCTTCAGAGTGTCTCCAGCGTAGGGTCCTGATGAAACATCTCTTAAAGTTTTCTTAAGCTGAGTGTAGCTAATTACGGTGGCCCATGAATCGATTCGAAAGTATCATAGATTATAGATTTTAGATGCAGCATGCTTTGATATCCATCAGGAATGGAATCGAAATCACAGATAAGGCACTCCCACTCGGATGCAGACGCGTGCAATGTGCATGGGTCCGAACTCCGAATCACGAAAGGTATGCATGATCTCAGTGGATCTAGGAATCCTGATTGCTCTGTTCCGTCGTTTCCCTGGACTCAGGATACTCAAGTTTTCCTCAGCCCGTAATGTATTCGAGCATAGTCCCATATACTGCGTTCTATATTAGTTTATGCTTCGTCTGTTTCGTCATTCCTTCTTGGAGCCGTGCAGTCTCTCGCCGCTTCTTGATCATCCCTGGGAGCCGGGAAGGATGGGTAGCGGGTACAGCTAATCCCTGACCACCTGTAGCGCCGTCGAGGTTCGGCGTGGGAAGGAGGGAGGGGGCTGGATGGGGACCGGTTCCCCTTCGCGAGGTGTGACGAGGAAGGGTGACGGCTCTGTCCCGTGGAGCGCTGACCCACGCAGCCGATGTGACTCGTTATAACTTGTAAGTTTGGACGCATTAGTTTCCAAGCTTTTGTCAGCCTTGGGGACCGTAAGTAGGTATGCCTCGAAGCGATATATCCATTGGTCACCGCAGGAATTGGAAGTCGTGGTAGCGGTGCTTTGACACTGACTCCGGACTACTTCTCCGGGTTCCTGTTCAGTTTGAACTGAAAATAATTCTTCCCGGAGCTGACGAATTAAAGGGACCCTCCCATCTTTGAAAAAGCTAATGTATTGCCATTAAAGCGATGTCCTCGGGTTCAGAAAGATCTAAAATGAATATTTACCAATTTTCACCGAAAAGTATTCACTGGTTTTTAAGATAATTTACTGTTAATTTTGTTTACTTTTTGGGATCTCCGTTGTTCCTAGCGACTTCATTTGGAAGCAATAATATGACATCCTTTTAGTGCGGCAGACGTTGCGCGCAAAGCAGCATATACCATCACGTGTTAACGATGGTTTAGTATAAGATTTAAAAATCGGTAGATCTCCGCTGACGTCACAAATTTAACCCTATTCCGGGCGGGCTCTGAAAGGTTCGATTCTGGGCGGGGGGGGGCCTTTTCGCCCCCCCCCCTTCAGATCTAAAAACAACACATCGCAGCAACAAACGGCAAACGGCGTATGAGGTCGTTTAAAGACCTACAACTTTTACATAAATTATTTTCAGGTCAGGTCAATATTGAGGTCACCAGAGGTCATCAACGATAAAACGTTTTGAAATTAGTTACCTATATAACTTTTAAACTAAGAAACAAAGAGACATAAAATTAATATATTTTTGTTGCTCTCGTCGAGGCGATGCGAAATAAGTATGCGATGACCTTCACAGGTCAATTTGAAATTTGATCCCAGGTCAAGGTCAGGTCAACATCAATGAGATTGTGGGGTATGGTCATGCTGCTACCAAACGACGCGCCTTGACCAGGCGAGCAGTTTGGTACCACTTACAAGTCTTAAGCACCATCATGTCGTGATTTATTGACAGAAAAACGATTTATGACGTCACATGACCTCAGATGAACTTTCCCGGTGCCCCTGTCAATTAGCGGCACCAGGATCATCACCGATGAGATAATTTTCCATAATATTGAAAGAATTGGGTGGTTTTGACTCGTTTACACGAAGCAGGAGGCGTTTCAATATTTTCCCATACATAGGTTTGCAATGTAAAGGTCACGAGTCTGGCCTGACCTCAGGTCACAGATATAAAAATTCTGAGATAAACAAATTGCACATACTGGTACCCTTACTAGAACCTGAAGAGAAGAAATTGATCCGTCAAAAACTCTAGCTCTGGCGTGATTGCAAACTTTTCTGAGGTAAGGTTATCAAACCGCCTCTGGTGACCTGACCTGACCTGACCCGGCAACTTTTTTTTGTCAACATGTGCGCAATGAATGTTCAGAAAAAGTCACCGAGTATGAGCTTTCAGTCTTGCGGCGTTTGGCAATGGTAGAAGAAAAACCTGAAGGGGGGCCTTAAAGCCCCCCCCCCGCCCAGAATAGGGTTAACCCTCGCCCTGGCAGGGCATTTTTCATAACACGGCCTGGCAGGGGGGGGGGGTTGATGCGACCCCCCTCGCGATTGGCTCCTATGGCACCTAGAAACACCAAATTTGGTAGGTAGGTGGGCCCCCTGGAGTTCTCACCCCTGTGCAAATTTGGTTGCTCTAGGTCAATATTTAGGGGGGTTTTGGGGGGTATAAATGTAAAATTTTTGCTAAAAACAGGTCAAAAGTTTTTCGCTTATAACTTTTGATCCAATTAAGATAGAGAAAAAAGAAAAGCACCAGTGAACTCAGCACGTCAAGGCGCGTCGAATGATATACATTGTTGTTTGCTTAAGTGTACTTAAAGTTTTTCTTAATTTTTAAGTAAACTTTAATTAACTAATGAAGTTCAAGTTAACCAAATTGCATCATATCGCATATCATTCGATTCGGCTGATCAACAGGAACACAATGATACCATTTTTTAAGCTCTAGCGTCATTATGTGCCAAGTTATTGGCAAAAACGTCATTTGACCTCAGTTGACCTCATTTGACCTGACCCATGGATAAGTACACCAAACAAAGAAGCACCAAGTGACCTGCTGTTACTTACTATGGTTTCAAAGCACAAAAGTGATGGAACGAAGCGGATATCTCCAGTATTTTCCGAATTTAGTATTTTCCCATAGGCTTAACATTACGACGTTACTGACCTCAGGTCCGTGACCTCTAAAAACCCGAACTATATGCTATACAACTCGGTGAACTTAGCACATCCTGAAAGATTGAAGGAAATCAGTCCAAAACTGTGAGTTGGACAGGTGCAAAAAGAAAATTGAAATTTGACCATAACCTTGTACCAGTTTTTCTGACCTGGTGACCTGACCCAAGGTCACTTGGACTTGAAATTTTCAGGTCATATGTAAAAGGGGTGCCCCATAGGCTGTGCCAAATTTGGTGGCGCTGCGCGCCGCTGTTTTTACGCTATCTTCGAAAAACCTTAGGGGGGTTGCATCGACCCCCTGCCAGGGCGAGGGTTAAGGGGCATTCAAATGCATTAGCCCCTTAGAATCTGAAAACTGCAAGTTTGAAAGTAAATATATCCGAATTAAAGCAATTATCGATGTTGTGAGTACCCAAACCGGTAAGTGCAAGCTAGGGACCCCATTTTGGCCATCTCAACTCAAAACTAATGTTAAGGTGGGATGGTCACTTAAAGCCTTGCTCTGCGGGTGGAATATGCGCATTACTTCGTCATGTCCAGATTCTAGCTAGAGGGTAAGCAGACTACACTACGTTATTACTTGAAAATATGCGCCGTACCCGCAGTCCGAAGTAATGTAGCTGCTACATACAGATGTATTACCCAAAGTCACCGCCCTGCTGCCCACTGGCGCCCTTCCCACCTATCGCGCCCTCCTTTGAATTTGGGCGGCCGCCCTCCTCCCTTCTGGCATCATCGTGTTGAGCACTGACTTGCTACCCATTGGCGCCCTCCTTCCCATTGGTTCCCTCCTACTGAATGTTGATCGGGACCCTCCTACCTATGGGCCCCTCGTGTTGATCGTCTCCCTCCTATCCACTGGCGTCTTCCAGCGGTTCAAGCTCGCTGCAGCATCGCTGTGTCAACGCCATCGCCATCAATCAGTAGTGGTTTTAGTTGTAAATGTTGCTGTTTAGCTGGGACATGGTTTATGCTATATGCATAAAACGTTCTTTTGACACCAGCTTTATTGTTTTAATGGAAGCTTTCAAGAGCACTTCGGCTCCCTTCTTCAGCCAAGTTACGTAGAAATACTAAAAAGCAGTAATACAAACATCGAGATGTCGTTGAATTATTATCAGAGGCCTGTTTCACTAAAAACTTGTATTTACAAGTGTTTGTAGTTTACAATTCATAAGTATTTTTACCAACTACGTAAAAACCGATTTCACTAAGCTTCATCGCCAGTGGCACCTCCGATAAGAAAATGTCTGCAAATAAACTTGTAAACAGTAAAAATGTTTTGAATCAAGAACTATAGAATGTTAAAGATATTGCTTCTTTGTATCAAATATTGTCTAGTATTCATGTCAAAAGCTGACTAATTAAATTATAAATAATGATGCTGTTGGAAAAAGATATTGATGATCGTTCACATTGTCCTATTATTGAAAGAAAATAACACGCAAACATTTGACAGCAGAAGACTGTTGAATGCAATTATGGCGCGCGAATGACAAAACATGACGATATTTTAATACCGATTATTTTGCTTCTTACTTCTTAGGGTGTGCTAAGTAAAAATTGAGCATGAAACGACTCAACAAAGCATAGTTGTTCTAAATATATGACTGTTTTGCATTATTGCACAAAAAGTATCAAAATTCCGAACGTCAGGACCACTGGAATTTCAGGTTTGTAATTACGATGTTTTCTTTCAAGTTTCTGGTCTTCGTGAAACAGAAAGTTTGCGATTCCCATGTTTTCTAGCAAACTTTTTCTTGTAAAAAAGTTTGCAAATTTTAAACTCAAAATTCATGTTCAAAGGTTTCGTGAAATCCAAATCTCAAATGTTGGTAATTATTTCTTGTAAACTCAAGCTTTTTCTTTGTAAATACAAGTTTTTTTGTTAGTGAAACAGGCCTCAGGTATCATAAAATATTATCAGGTACCTTATGCATATACAATATACATACAGTCATTGCAGCCACGTCACAAACTCACAATAAACTCGAGAAAAGAGGACAAACACGTTCGCTCAGTCACGGACGGACGTGGCAGTGCACTACAGCCACTCGTCTATGGCCGAGTAAAACAGTTAGGGTTTAAACGTCATTTTCAGCGCTCCCCGCTTACGCAACCTCAATGTGAGATATTGGCAGCAAGGTACTGATTATAGTAAAATGATATAACTTTACATAATAATGTGTTTTGCCTTTTATCTGACATTGATCGTAGCTCAGATTTTGTGGTAAAAAGGTTATATTCTACATTTGAACAGTACCTACATACAGGGTGTCCCATAAGTTCGTTCTCACCTTATATTTGCATGTAAAACAGAGTACATTGCGTTTTGATATGTTTATAACCCCTCAATGTGTTCCCCATTTCATAGGCAAACACATGAATACATGCTGCGACATGCCAACTGGCATGTTTGGCAGCATAGCAGGCTTGAAGTTAGCCCAGACTGACTTGGCATGCGCCGTGAGCTCCTCAATGCTGAAACACCGCTTCGCTTCGACGAGCCTCGATTTCTATATTCCCAACACATTTTTATGAAATTTGGATCCGATGAGTTGGCTGGGATGTGATCTTACCACACACGCCTATCACAGTCTCCTGGCACTGCTTCTAAGCTTTGCTTGACCTGTGCACTGATGCACTGTCGTGCTTGAAGATGAGCCTACGACCTCCCGGATGCCATTTTCTCCTAAAAAGATGTGGTCATACTTGCGGTTCGAGTTAAGCTAGAAAGCTGAAACTCCTACTAGATCTTCTTGGAGAAGCATTCTGCGTCCCAAGACTGTTTCTGGAGTATCAATCGCATTGTGCATCAGCGTCTGGACGCATATTACCCCACATTACCGTGACCCTGGCCTTTTGCATAGGAATAAAGCGGGATGACAAAAAAGCCTTTTACGTCGCCCATATGGGACCGATTTGGGGTTTGCACCGGTGGTTTATCTCGAGCAAGGACTAGGTAGTCCAGATGACCACATTGATGTCATCGGCCCTTCAGTTTTTTAGCCTCAGGCATAACGAAACACATGTTTGGCCATTTTAAGACGTTTTTGACTGTTTTGAGCCCTCCGGTAAGTAGAGCTTAAGTCACCTTGAGTTAGGTACCCCGAAATGATACTCTTAGACAGCTGGTAATGCATCCTGAAAAGCCTGTTTACCAACTTTCTAACGCTAAGACCTTTTTGACGGCCATTTTGGCGCCACACAGTTTTGGCCACATGGCTCACTCGTAAAAGCTGACAAAAAAGAGCGTAAACTTGCAGCGATTGACTCCCGACAAATCATCGGCGTCACTTGTTGACTGTGCGTCCAGTTAGCGACAGACATTGGCTACATACTGGATGGCCTCAATCACCCTCAACCGTCGTGAATGGCCCAGTGTGGACTAAATACCGAGACGTTCCCGTGTCGGAGACCTCTATGTTGTGGCGTAAGCCGTCTCCACAGGAAGTGAACTCTCTGGCAAAAAATATTTTGTCTAGACGAATTAGTTACCGTGGAGCACATTCACAGTTGCCATGGCAACCCCAAAAGCTCAGTTACAAAATAAATTAAGCGTGGCTTTAAATAGAGAGCCTCTAAAAGAAAAATTTAGGTGAGAAGGAACTTATGGGACACCCTGTAGTTATAACAGTATCCTGTGCCTGTATAACAGGAATATAAAGTCAACTTTTTCATGAACAGTGCCGTTCTATATATCTACTGCAATGGTAACGATTTAAGAAATAAAAAGAACAGATATAAGTTGTCATGCGTAAAGGACCTAACTATGTACATAGATAGGCATAAAAATAATGCCTTTCCTTAGATATTGTATGTGTTTCATCTAGGGCTGTAGTTCTGAGCATTTATGATTTAACCCGCGAGTTGCTGGTGGGGGGGGGGGGCGTTAAACGCCCCCACTTTTTTCGCTGGGCCATAGCATAAAAACGGCGCGCCGCAGGCGCGCCAAATTTTGGGTACCTGTAGGGAACTGATTGAAGTTTATTGTGACAAAGTTTCAAAAAAATCAGTCGGAAAATTTTTGAGATATCAAGGTTTTAGTGACGTCATGATTTCTGAGTTTTCGACCAAAAACGGCATATGTTCAAAAAATCATATAAAATCACAAAATAGACATACAGACATGCCGTAAACGCCATTAGACTGCCAATATCTTGAACAATCAAATGGCTATCTTCGATTATTGATTATCGTTCCGAATTTTCCAAAATCTTGAACTGAACCTTAGCAATTTCTCGTGACTTCTTCACGACCATGATACATGTATTTCTTAAATTGAGCTTTTTGAGCCAAACACGTACACAAATGACAAAATGAATATCACCATCGTGTTCTACGCCCCAAATTACCCATAAAACATGTGTCACAGGCTGCGAATATCAGTTTTGATTTTCGGGGATATGTGCCTACCCGGTTGACCTGACCTTGACCCTGACCTATGCTTGACTGACCCCTACATGGAGCTGACACTCTTGTAGACCTTATATGATGGATTTGCACCGTTTTGACAGAGTTTATGACGAGAGGCGCCCATTGCGAAGCCCGAAGTCCATGCTCAACTGAAAGCCCGATTTCAGGTGTTTGACCTGACCTTGACCCGACCTGTGACCTCAAAATTCAACTTTAAAGTACTCATCTGAAGCGTCTCGTCGCGTTCTTTCGTTTGCCGCCTCGTGCGTTTCGCTGCGCCTATTGATTCTCGAGTTATCGGCTGGGGGTTTAACGCCCCCCCCCCCCCAGCAAACGGTGGGTGGCGAAATACCCCAGCAACTGCCGGGTTAATACAGCAGTCCGTGTACTTCAGTCAAGGACGTAATGGGAACTCAAAACTTCTTCACCATTATACTATGCCATTACAACCAGGGATGCGGAGCCGGAGCCGGAGCCGGAGCCAGAGCCGCCGGAGCCGGCATATTTTGCCCGGAGCCGGAGCCGGAGCCGGAGCCGTGAAACAATATAGCCCGGAGCCGGAGCCGGAGCCGGAGCCGTCAAAAAAGGGGCGATCCGGCTCCTTTTCTTAAGAGGAAACATAGATAACAGTAGAACAGGAACAATTATATACCTAGTTCGGTTTGACAGTACAAGGCGTAAAACAATGTGGTATTCAAAATAGCCTTGTTATACAAATACAGAAGCAACGTGTACCAATCCCATCGCCTTTTTTCTTCCACCCGTATTTAATTGATCGCATAGGGGATGTACTGGGTAGAAGCCGGAGCCGCCGGAGCCGGATCATTTTACTCGGAGCCGGAGCCGGAGCCGGAGCCGCCATGACATTTCACCCGGAGCCGGAGCCGGAGCCGGAGCCGAATTTTTTCTCCGGAGCCGGAGCCGGAGCCGGAGCCGTCTGAAATTTCCACGGCTCCGCATCCCTGATTACAACTTGAGAAAGCGAAAATAAAAGAGGGCATATACATAGCGAAAACGAAAAAATCAACACCTTTTGAACACGTCGATCAGGGGTGCCAATGAATATTGAATGGTGTGCACCGTGTGTTTTCAGTGTCAGCGTCCAGCAATGTGTGCTTTGTGTTTTACATAGATGTTTCTTTGTAGAGAGGTTACTGCTCCATTATCTGGACGTGTATATTTTTGAAAGCTTCATAAAGTTGTGTGACAATTGTAATGTGGCGCACTGATGCCTATATACATACAAGGGCCTACACGATTTTGACCTCGAATCAAACAACATCTCGATGTTGTGTATTACTGTTTTTTAGTGTTTTTACGTGACTTGGCTGAAGAAGGGAGCCGAAGTGCTCTTGAAGGCTTCCATTAAAACAATAAAGCTGGTGTCAAAAGAACGTTTTATGCACAGCAGTGTTTTAAGCATGATTGGCCTTGTGCTTGTGCAAACTGTTATTAACCCTCGCCTTCCTAGAGAGTGGGGATGGAACACCTCCCCCCCCCCCGCTGCGGTTTGGTTTTTAGCTGAGCGCGCCGCTGCCGTTTCTGGCACACGTTATCATGCATCTTTTCTGCATATGTTGTGAAAATTTCAGACATATAGCCTGACAAACCTAAGAGAGAACGGAGCTAAAGCGCCTCGAAACACGCAACACGTGCACTGGACATTGAAGATAGCCTACGTGCAGGGTATATGCCTACGTGTGCTTAAATTTGAGAGAATTTTTCTCGGACGTATTGGAAGTTAGGTACTGTGGAATCCGCTTAATAAATCCACGGATAATAAATCCAGCCGCATATTATGGCCGCTTGAGCTGCTTACGGATTTTCGCCATAGATACCCGTAGTAAATAAATCCGCTTAATAAATCCACGTACTCCGCTTAATAAAGCCACTAGGGAGTTCCGAAGTCCGCAGCGAAATCTCCCCATTCAAAATGTGGCATCCAACCCGCTCAAAAAGAACCGCACTGGAGCAGCGGTCTGCAGCAGTTGGACTTCCCACGACAGAAGGGAGTTCAGGGATATCAAGAGCGCCATCACCAAGCACCTCAGAGAAATGTTCCCGGCAAAGCAGGCACCCTCAACTGTTCGAGTCAGTTTCGTTGGCATAGCAGGCATGACGGGGATTGACCGCGGATGGACATGTCGACTTAATCGCTGTGACGGCTTCGCAGTGTGCGCTGGTCACTTTCAGGGGCTCCACTATGGTCGCAGCTTTGGAGGATGTCCATGTCCAACCCTAAAACGGTCGCCTTTATACATTAGACTGCACCCCACTGATGTGGTGGAGTCCGTGGCCACTTTTATTGGTATAAGTAAGACAATGAGGAATGTGAGCCTGTACGCTTGTATTGCAGGGGAACGGAACGTGCAGCTGCGATACATGCTTTTTGATAATAAAAAATAGCTGACTCCGGTTAATAAGGCCACCGCTTAATACATCCAAAACACCTTGTCACCAAGGTGGATTTATTAAGCGGATTCCACTGTATCTATACAGACACGTGCATCAATAACCGTTGCACTTTAAATTCGCTCTTTCTTAGCTTTGTCAGACTATAGGTCACTCAAGGTCACTGACTCGCTGTGAAGCAGTACGATAGCTCCGAGCCAGACGGCATGGGTGTTGAGATGCTCGGGTCGGTTCCAACTTCTCGCTGGCATACCGTGTGCCTGGGTCCCGGCCGGCCAGTCGGCTCCCCTGTACCGGGCCGAAGGGAACAAAGAGACGCCGCCGCCGCCGCCGCGGACAGCCGTCGCAGAGGGTCGCCGGCTGACCGCGCTAAGCCATGCATCACCCGCTGTCACTCACCGCCGGTCACCGTCAGCTGGGGAGACCGCGTGGGGAGGCCAGTGGCGAGGGGTCGAGGAATTTCTCGTGTTTGGGCGACACGATAAGCTCCATCACGAGACACCGTACGTGTCACGGCATGGTGGCATTTCATTGAAAGATGAACATGCCTGATAGGTATGTTTCAGTTATAAGCAACTTAGTTGCAATAAGAAATGTGAAACAATATTCCTGCACACTGGCGGATCCAGTCTTGCATTTTTTTGTTGTTTTTTTTTTTGGGGGGGGGGCAACTCATGCAAGGAACCAAACCTATGGTACCCCTAAATCCTGTTTTCTCATCGGATTTAGGCCACTTATTTTTCGTCACATCCCTAAAACGATAATAAGGCTGCGAAGGCTGCCGACTTTTGGTCCCATTCTTTCCATGCAACGCCCATAGGGCTAATGTTCAGATGCCAAAATCAAAGGGATAGCACGGTGCCCCGGTGCCCTCCCCGTTCCGCCGCCTATGTACCCGACCCGTGCCTTTACATATATTGCTTTGAAAACACTTCAAATTGATTTTGTCGACCAGTTATCCCGCTACAGGTCGGTGCTTGGCGCAGCCTTCGCGGGCTGGGAGGTGTCGGTTGGAACTTGGACCCCCTGATCTAGCTAGAGCTCGCGGAAAAAAACAAGAGCGTTGCCCGTGAGTGACGAGAGGAAGGCGATGATACCCGAGTTTAAGGTCCTTGGTCATTGGTTAACCTTCTAGGGCGGTGTTTCACGGTCGCGCTGCCAGCCGCTGCCAGCGCATTCCGCGAGCTAAGGTCAACCTTCGGTAGTGTAATTGTAAGTTAGGCTTGTTGATGTCTCCATGCAAACCAAAAGCGCTAACAGCGCTGGCAGTGGCTGGCAGCGTGCCGTGAAACGCCGCCCAGGTCAGGCCACAGACCCAAAAGACAGTAAAATCAGGACCTGTCAGATGAACCTCCTAAAGTAAGGCTATAGGTTTTTTGGGGTGCTGATCACGAATTTCAGGTTAGTTTGGATCATAGATGATGTCTTCATGCATTTAGGCCAGGTCGGGTCAAGTCACGTCAGGTCAACCAGTAGGGGTACTTATGGGCGTCCGTATAGCAGGTGTCCACTACCACCGGCAGCTACGTAACATGATACGAAGGCAGCTACGTAACATGATAACACACAATGATACGAAGGCATCAAAGCTTCTTCGTAAATGTTCAAATGGTTGTTAAATAGGTACTAAATTTAAAATCAGCTAGACGAAACCATCCTAGAAACGTGTTAAACTCGAAAAAAGCACCAAGGTCATCAAAAGGTCCATGACCTGACTTGACCCTAAGGTGACATTGACACCTACCACAATGGATAGGAGTGGGACCAGCATCATTTCACATGTTTGAGCGTTTAAAACCACCAAAAAAAACTGCAAACGCGCGGATAATGTGAGCCGACATACGCCGAATCGCGATTCCGGCCAAACATGGTCTCAAACATGGCCAAACGTAGTCTCGAGAAATAGGCCACAGGTCAAAGTTCACTTGGGTCAGGGTCATGAAATTTTCAGACTTCGTCAACATGAGGGTACCTACTAAACTTTCGTCGCGATCAGCTTCATGATAACTTAAACGATAACTTCAAATGTATGTATGTATGTATGTATGTATGTATGTATTGACGATCAAGAGCACTCCACAATCGGCGTGGCGATTACACTCCGAGTCCGAGTCCGGTTAGGTTAGGTTCAAACGTCGATCGAAAGGTAAATTATACAATAGGTAAGACCTTCTTGGGTGAAGACAAGACCAACACATTTATCAAGCTCACAGACTTTTAATGATACGGCAGTTTCTCTCTACCTACTAAGCTACCTTCTCACATTAATTTTTCTTAGGTGTTTTTTTGGGGGGGGCCAAAATATAGGTATGTTGGCCACCCTTTCAGGCTTGGGGGCATGACCCAGTGGCCCCCTGGATCCGGCAGGGCACGGGTTTATTTTACTTCGCTAGGCCCTTTGAAAACTAACCCTCGCCGGCCGAGGGGGGGGGGGGCTGGTGCCGTCCCCCATAGGTTTTTTTCGCGATAGCTCCAAACACGCTGTCGATAGAGAGCTGAAACTTGGCATACCTGATTTTTTATTCAATACGGATCTTTTGATACCAACCGCATTTTCAGGTCAGGTCAGGTCACTGACCTAGGACGTCATAAGTGAACCTCTGACCGGTCTTCAGATGTCGCAACTTCGCAACGCCCTCACTGCCAGAGGAGTTTTCAAAGAGAAATGAAACTTGCAGGATCTAGTGATCTAGTATTCATTACGAGTCTCACAACTTGTTTATCTCAGATTTTTTCCTAAAGGTTATATGAGGTCAGGTCATTTTCGTGACCTTACCATTATAAGTCAATGGGGAAAAATAAAAACTGCTATTCTGGCGCCGGGAACGATCTCCAACTATCTCAAGCACACAGAATCGTGATTTGAAGCACTCCTTGCAAGGTGAGATGCGTCACTTTTGCAATGCTGACCTCACGTGACGTCATTTATGACGTCATCAAGGTCATATTAGTTTTTCGTCAATAACTCCCGATCAAGCTGAGCTAGCAAGTCATGAAAGCCACCAATGGACTCAGGAAGACCTGTCAAATCGAATGATATGCGACATGACCTATTTCCACCAACTTCGTGACCTGGGGGCGCTGACCTGACCGTGACCTGACACCCTAAGTTGACACCCTAAGTTGACCTGACCCAAACAAACAATATATCATTCGACGCGCCCGAGGAAGGCGAATACGATACTGCCAAACTCGCGGCTCTGCGTCCGTTTTTTGCGAAGTTATTCACCAAAAACTGAACCACACCTTGGGGCACTTGACCTGACCTCAGAGGTCACCGGTTGACCTAGGACCTTAAAATCGGGTACCAATCTCTGCGTTTCGTAACGGCGCACACGATCGTTTTTTCCGCGACGCGCTAGCTCCACCAGGGACGAAACGGCGAGGGGCGGGGTTCGTACTCGCCCCCCCCCCCCTTCGGCCGGCGCATAGGTATGTAGAAAACCAATAGGTCCGGCGAGGGCTAACTAGGCTGTTTTCAAACGGTCTGATATTTCAGGTCATGGTTTGCCAACGGCCGGTGTGTTCAGGCTGTTTCATATGGCCTGACTAGGCCAGGCCGTTTGCAAACGGACAAAATTTTCATACGGCCTGCAACATATATTCAGATTTCAACATGTCGTAGCATCAAAAGCCAGAAGCCAGACCTTGACACCCACCCTAATGTATGGGAGCAACATCAAATCACATGTTTGAACGTTTGAAACCACGAAAAGCTTGCAAACGCGCGGCTAATGCGAGCCGACATACGCCAAATCGCGATTCCGGCCAAACATGGTCTCGGAAAAGAGGTCACAGGTCAAAGGTCATTTGGGTCAGGGTCATGAACTTTTCAGGGTAGGTGTAAAATTGATCAATGCGAGGGTACTGAAAGTTTCGTCGCGATCGGCCGCATTTTACGCGAGTTATTCGCTAAAAACCTTAGGGGGGGGGTGGGGTTGCATCAACCCCCGCCTGTGCCGGCGAGGGTTAAGGTCCTAGGTCAACCGGTGACCTCTGAGGTCAGGTCAAGTGCCTCAAGTTACGGTTCAGTTTTTGGTGAATAACTTCGGTCAGGTCAGCGCCCCCAGGTCACGAAGTTGGTCGAAAGAGGTCATGTCGCATATTATTCGATTTGGCAGGTCTTTCTGAGTCCATTGGTGGCTTTCCCGACTCGCTAGCTCAATTTGATCGGGAGTTATTGACGAAAAACTAATATGACCTTGATGACGTCATAAAGACGTCACGCAAGGTCAACATTGCAAAAGTGACGCATCTAACCTTGCAAGGATTGCATCAAATCACGATTCTGTGTGCTTGAGATAGTTGGAGATCGTTCCCGGCGCCAGAATAGCAGTTTTCATTTTTCCCCATTGACTTGTAGTGGTGAGGTCACGAAAATGACCTGAGGCCTCTTGCACCAAACTACCTAGCTAGGTAAAATCGAAAAAACCGGTTTCAGAATAAGCTAATCTAACGGTGGTAAATTTGTTTGCAATAGCCCAATACATAATCCTACATGTGCTTGCAAAATTTTGCATGCAAATTGTTACATTTGAGACTTGGACTGGGTATACGATGCAAAATAATCCAAGCATTGGTGCAAGAGGATTTTGGTGCAAGAGGCCTCTGACCTCATATGACCTTTAGGAAAAATCCGAGACATACAAGTTGTGGGACTCATAATGGATACTAGATCATGTAAGTTTCATTTCCCTGTGACATCTCCTCTGGCAGTGAGGGCGTTACGAAGTTGCGACATCTGAAGACCGTGCAGAGGTTCACTTATGACGTCATAGGTCAGTGACCTGACCTTACCCAATAATGCGGTTGGTGTCAAAGAATCCGGCTTGAATCAAAGATTAGGTATGCCAAGTTTCAGCTCTATATCTTCAGTGTGTTCGGAGCTATCGCGAAAAAAAAAAACTTTGGGGGGGGGGCGGCACGGACAAAACTTTAGTTGGCACTTGGCAACCTTGTATAACTCCTGAGGTTCTGTTACTCACAGCTTCCGGCCGTCTCGCGGTAACCGCGCACGGGCAGCACCGGTGACCTGAAGTAAAAAAATGACCCTAATTTTCGCTGTGGCAGGCTGAGGCAGCTGAACTATACATTTTCTGAAAGGTAATTAATTAGTAAACACCATAAAGATAAAAGAAGAGCGGGACCTAGCCGGACTTTTTATATCGGCATTCCAGAATATCTATAACAGCAAAATTAACTCACAATTTGAAAAGCATCTAAGGAAACTTAACATGTGAAGCGTATTTATATATTCCGTTATAAGTTTTTCTTTCCATCGTGAAACCCACGGTCTTAACTATCAGGCTAGACCCCGAAAATATTGATGAAGCCGTCTAATATATTTTTTTTTTTGCCTAAATTAGCTGCTACTTTTCTCCGTGCGAAAACGGGTCTACGATGCTTGTCAAGGAACTTTGTGTTTGGGCTGATGTGGCGTGGACGCTGTACACCATCACCATGGACGAAAAATATTTGCAGATTCGTGGTCCATGGACATTTCTGAACTATGTGACACATTTTAACTAAATTTGGGAAAGGTCGGCAAATCCACCAATGTCGCGCCAATTCCGGCGGTGGTCCCATCGTGGCACTGGGGTGAAGGTTAATGACCAATTCCGGTGCATTTGGGGGGGGGGCTAATTTATATTGCCGCCCCTGGTGAGTTACGAATGGGGGGCCTTAGCCCCTGCCCGCCCCCCTGGATCCGCCAGTGAACAATATAACACAAATATGCCCTTACATATTCAAAATCGATTGTTCAGCTCTGCTGTGTGTGTACTACACAGCATGGCCAGAAGTCGCTGTAAAGTGGCTCATGCTTTATGAGTGGAATGCCTACATATTGTACGAGTAGGTTGGGTTCGTATTTGCTGTGATGGAATGGACCCCTTCGGTCCAATGAGACCTTTGTGGGATGTGACATCGTATTAACACTATTATTGGCATCATTTATATCATATGCAATCCCACCAATGCACTCATAAGCGGGCAGGAACTTTTCATACATCATGAGAACCGCAGATTTCGGGCCAACATATGACGGCATAGCTATATAAACTGAGGTAAAATATATCAGGATACACTAAAGGACATGATGTGGAGTTTGCTAATGTAATAATCAGGGATGCGGAGCCGGAGCCGGAGCCGGAGCCGGAGCCGCCGGAGTCGGCATATTTTGCCCGGAGCCGGAGCCGGAGCCGGAGCCGTGAAACAATATAGCCCGGAGCCGGAGCCGGAGCCGGAGCCGTCAAAAAAGGGGGCGACTCCGGCTCCTTTTCTCAAGAGGAAACAATTATTTACCTAGTTCGGTTTGACAGTACAAGGCGTAAAACAATGTGGTATTCAAAATAGCCTTGTTATACAAATAGGTACAGAAGCAACGTGTACCAATCCCATCGCCTTTTTTCTTCCACCCGTATTTAATTGATCGCATAGGGGATGTACTGAGTAGAAGCCGGAGCCGGAGCCGCCGGAGCCGGAGCCGCCGGAGCCGGATCATTTTACTCGGAGCCGGAGCCGGAGCCGGAGCCACCATGACATTTCACCCGGAGCCGGAGCCGGAGCCAGAGCCGTCTGAAATTTCCACGGCTCCGCATCCCTGGTAATAATTGAATGAGGACTTTACTCCACAAGAAATCGTTCGGGTCGGAGCTTTCGAATTGTATTCAATGATTCGAATTGTATTCAAATGATGCCAATTTGAACAGGAATTCAGGTGCTATGCTACAGGATCGCTGGCTACCCATTATCCGCAGTGCCTGCCGCTAAAAGCTTGTACGATTTTGACTTGTCTTTTTTATATATTTCACGCTTCCCCCCCCCCCCCCAATTGGTTGTTGCATATGGCTACTTTTCTCGTGAACTTTATATCCTCCTTTTATTAATGTTATTTGTTGTGAATGTTCTAGCCTATTGATGGAGTGTTTTTGATCATTGCTATCATTTTTACTCTTTACCTATTGAATGATTTTCTTCGTCGTTTATAGTGTATTTTATATACCTGGTACCTTTGTTAGCCTATTACCTATTGATGTTGCATACATGTTTATATCACTTGCTATATATAGGTAGGTCTTTATTACTATTTATCACTTTATATAACCTTTGTTAATTAACAGATTTAGGTATAATTAGAATGTATATCGCCATAGACTACTACATACTACGATATGTAGTAGTCTATGATATCGCTTATGAGATATTTTCTTCTTTTTCATATATGTTAAATGTTCTATCATAGAATGTCACGTGCTATTTATCTATTTTACTATCTGTATTCTGTGACATGTCATTGTCTGCCAAAGACGAATCGCCCTAAATTTTGCGACCGATACCCCCGAACCCGATTACGATACGCTGACGAAGCTTTGTAATACAATTCGAAAGCTCCGACCCGAACGATTTCTTGTGGAGTAAAGTCCTCATTCAATTATTATATATCAGGATAGTATAAATCAAGTTATGTGGCCGAAGTATGTTGTATGGCGTAGGGATGTTACGCGTAATTTGATGGGTTTACCCGCTCTGCAAATATTCACAACTTTACAGGCCGCTGACCCCCTTCCCCCTCCCCTCCTCCCTCCTTGTCCCGGCGAGCGGTACGCCGGGAGAACTTACACGTGCATGGGGCCAGACCGTTTTCCTCCCTCTTTAAACCTTACCTCGTTTGCCTTCCGACCGAGCCACCCTCTGTCCCTTCACATTCCGATCCTAATTAGGGTCACCGCACCTGCCTGACGGACTGTCAACCACCCAGCGGGCGGTCGGTCCTGACGGGTCGGTGCTTACACGCAGAATATCGATATCATTGTACGAGAGAAATATTGATTCAAAATGTTTTTGATTCTTGTATATGTGCTGTAAATAAATGTTTCGATCTTAAAAAGCAACTACCCTCCGTAAATCACCCGGTCCTGTCAAGTCGGTGGGGTGTCATGGTCCTGACGAGTGAGCGCTTACAAGTAGGGGTGCGTGTGTGTGTGTGTGTGTGTGTGTGTGTGTGCGTGTGCGTGTGCGTGTGTGTCAACAATGTGTTAACAACAAATACAACACAATTGTGACTGGCGTATGTTAACACTAAACACTATTAGCCATATTTTATTGATACTAATCGAACCTTCCAGGTGGCTGGAACAACCCCAGTGCCGCACAGTTCTGCGGGATATTCCGGCACCTGCTCCACCGCTGCGGCGTCCGGCCCGGCAGCACAGGGAAAGTGGCAGCCCTCGACCCGACCAGCATCCTGGCAGTCGGTCACACGACCAGCGGACGGGGAGCCAGCCTTACTACCTCGGCCTCCACCACCTCAGACAACGGTGCCACGGCACTCCACATCATCACGGAGCACGACTTCCAGCCTGGGCTGTCGTCTGGTGGGCAACATCGTCACCTACATCGCAGGGTTCGTGGTGAAGAAGACGCTCGACTCTGTCAGCTGTAGCACCTGTCAGGAGGCCCTGGTGAGCGACATCCAGCCGGACGACATGACACAGCTTTACCACCTCTTCATCATCTCTGCCAGATGAGCTAAGGTGGGGACGGGTTACATGCCTGGGATCTGACTGAGACCCGCTCATACCCTGCCGAAGTGTTGTGATTTCAGCGGTCAGCTGTCTCTAGCCGGTGTCAGTGAGTGGCGGCCAGCTGCCGCTGGAGTGGGTATCTACCGTCGATAGCTGCTGTGTGGCGGATAGCGTGGATTTGGATGGACACTTCATATTAATGAACAGATCAATGTCTGGCCGATAAAAGACGTATTTTGTCGATGATTGCTTAGTGACTGAGTGGGTCCACTGGCGACCAATGCAGTGGGCGCTGGGTTAACGCCTCGCCTCTTGTGACCGTGTCGATATGTAGCACTGTTAATTGCCGATACGTTGCCGGCCGTCTCTGCTCCGTGGCTGGCTGATCCGGCACAAACTGGTGTTCGTGGCTGAAGGCGCGGCTACAGTTACACTAGCTCGCCACGTGCCTGTGCGACTATCGTCGGTGCTGTCTGCAAGGGCGATGTCGGTGCCTGTAGGGGGCGCGGATTGATTCAAAGTGAGGAATGGGTCATCGGAGCTCGGGTCAGGTCATGTTCGGCTAAAATAAGCGGATTTTGCGATTTGCCGCATCCGGGTGAATTTCCTTGCCTTCTAGTGCATGTTTATGCATTTTACATGCGTTTTTTTAGTGTTGATGTCTAGATAACGTGCATTTGCCTCGAGGTCAAGGCTGCGCTTCATATGGGCAGTTTTCGGAGCATCTTGCTCATTTTATTCGTAATCCTTAATTATGTTTGCGGTTTTGTGCCCGCAAATCATTTTTTAAAGTAAGATTCACACGGGATTCGAGATCGGCGCCCATAAATACACTTCACATGACCCGCCATGTGTCAAGGCCATCCGAGGTCATCTAAGGTCGCTGACCTTGTATGACCTTATGTGACCCGGTTCGCTAGATTTCGAGATGAGGTTGATTGGGAATGATGTAACCCATTTCCCGACAGTTCACGCGTTTTGGTCGATTTTATAGCGAAAGATCTCAAACTCCAGTGACTTCACTGGTTCGATTTCCAGTGTTTGACCTGACCTCTGAGTTCACCCGTTGACCTAGTACCCTGAAATTTGGTATCACTGGTTTACTCACATCGCGGACAGCATACCTATTTTTTTCCGTTCTTGCTCCGTCGAGGGGCGAACGGCTGGAGTTCACTCCGTTCACCCTGGCTTCCCCTACTCGTAAGACGCTGACAAACTACGAACGGGTGAGGGCTAAAATTGCACTTATTGTCGATCATTGTCCATTGCATACTGCATACATAGATATAAAGTATGGTAGCCATAATGGGAAACGAATTTTATCTTAAATTAGCATGCCAATTGCATCTACCTTCGGTGCCGCATATCCTTTATCAGCGTCTTCAGGGCTATATGTCTAGGGCTGATGTAATTACATTACTATAAATACACATGTTTCTGCCCTTGTTTCACAATCTACTCATTCCAAAGAATGCCATAGGTAAAAAAGATTAACACTTTTCGGTCGAAAAATACCACAAAATCTGTCCCAAACACCCCCCTCCTCCCATAGTGTTTACACAGCGCCGCAGATTCTCGCCCTCACCAACATGGCGGCCGCTGCTACGTATTCGCGAGTCGCTCCCGACATGGGGGTGCCCTATCTAGTCTTTATATCTATGCCTGCAACGCTGTGACAGTCGAGAATATTGTGAGGAAAGAGAGAGAGAGAGAGAGAGAGAGAGAGAGAGAGAGGGAGAGAGAGAGAGAGAGAGAGAGAGAGAGAGAGAGAGAGAGCGAGAGAGAGAGCGAGAGCGAGAGCGAGAGCGAGAGCGAGAGAGCGAGAGAGCGAGAGAGCGAGAGAGCGAGAGAGCGAGAGAGCGAGAGCGAGAGCGAGAGCGAGAGCGAGAGAGAGCGAGAGAGAGCGAGAGAGCGAGAGAGAGAGAGAGAGAGAGAGAGAGAGAGAGAGAGAGAGAGAGCGAGAGAGAAGAGCTAAGAAGTAAGAAAGACTGGAGGGAAGGGATAAGGACGGGAGGAGAGAAAAGAGACAGAAAAGGAAAACCAGGGAGGGTAAAAGTTTCACATGTAAAATGTAAATTTGCTTTTCATCATTACAGCTTCGGATTGGAAATTTAATCTTATCATCATTATGATAAACCCACGTTGACGGGATGCAGTAGCGGCGGAACACTTTCAATTAAGGGGGGGGGGGTGCACTGCCGACTTTTGGTCCTATTCTTTCCATGCAACGCTCATAGGGCTAATGTTGAAATGCCAAAATCAAAGGGGGGCACGGTGCCCCGGTGCCCTCCCCGTTCCGCCGCCTATGACGGGATGGGGACGCTTTTATGGTCGTCGTTGGGAGTTCGGCACTAATGGGGTCTGGGGATGATGTTGAAGGTTTCGCAAATGTTTCATAAAAGAGATGCTTTTCATTGCACAACCTATTCAACATTTTTTATGTTTGCTATGAAAATGTTAGGTCCAGTTCCTTCAAGATCAGGTCCACGACTCCACAGCTTACAACAGGAGCTAGCTAACATGAACAATTAACCCGCGCCGTGTTGGTGGCATGAACTTCCCGTCGAGTGCTGCGGGGGCGTTTCACGCCCCTCCGTCTAACTCGGCTCCTTGGGCCACGTAGCGACACGTGGTAAGCGGCAGTCGAAAGAGCGTCAAAAATAAGGAGGAAAACGCTTGGTCATTTTAAGGTCAGGGTAAAGGTCAAGTCACTAGGGTTCATCAAAGGTCAAATTTTGTTGATTTCAACGATTTTTAACACCCGACGGCTAACTCGGGAACCAATAGAGCTACAGTGCCGCGGAAAAGCGCATTCGATAGCTCTTTTAACGCTCTTTCGCCAACATGTCCTCAAATTTGACCTCAGATCAACGGTTTAGCCCCCAGAGGGCACCGCTCTGATTGACCTCAAATTTGACCTCAGATCAACGGTGTTTTCACCGCTCTAGCACGTCTCTGTCAAAAGTCAAAAAACTTCTGAAGACCTTTTATGTACTAAAATGACCTCAGGGGCACACACAGGGGTCACAGGTGCAATTTTCCGATTCAGTGTGTCATGTTTACCTATGGACCGATGTTTGAGAGGGTGTAGAACGAAATTCGTCCAAAAGAGGCGCATTTCAATTTTCTCCCATTGACTTATACCTAATGGAGCACTCGCAAAATTGACCTGACCTTAGGTCACAGACATAAAAAATCCGAGGTATCCATTTTATACATACCTACTGCTACCCTAAGCAATTATTGAAAGTTTTATAGTGATCACTCAGTCGGTTTAGCTACAGCGAGCTTTCGATTTTTTTCTGAGGTAAGGTCACTTGACGTTACCTGGTGACCTGACCTTGAATGACGCTACGCGTCGCGTCGCCGTTTTTGAGATATTCGCGAAAAACCTGAGGGGGGAAGGGCATAAAAGCGCCCCCCCCCCCCAGCACGGCGCGGGTGGTCGACATAGCGACTCGGACTGAGCAAATGCCTTTAACGTTTAAACGGTTGAATAAGGTGAGAGGATTGAGGTAGGCTTGCATCGGATTTTCTTCTGCTTGTCGGTAGTTCAGGTTGAAAGTAATTTCGCGAGTTGTCCATAATCATTCAAGAGGGAAAATTCAGCTGCACATCGGTCGGGTCAAAGTAATGCCAAACATTCTCAAATTTTGCAGTAAAGAGCCAGTAGTCTACGAATATATTTTAAAAAAATAACAATTAGAAAAAGAATAAGTGGACCGGTTTCGTCCATCAAAGACTTCTTCAGCGCTTTTTCAAAAACGTATAAGAATAAAACTAGCACAGTGACAATTGTTTGAAATAAAATTGGATTCAGTATGAACTAAGAACTTCATTGTCCGAAAGCCGGTGAGAGTTGATAGCTCAATGACACTTATAACACTTATAGAGCCGTGCATAAGGAGGAGTGAAAACACTCTCCTCATCTCGTTCTATTACGAGAGGACCATGTCATGGCGTGAGAAAGGTGTTCTCAAAATAAATGACACTGTATCTAAACCTTTTATTGGGTCGAAAATGACAGAACATTACATCCCTCTGACGTCATTTGTGACTAACCTTTTATAAGAGCTCTGGAAATATTTGGTCACAAGGTGTAAAAATGATGCCCGGAGGGATCTTGAAAGTTTGGTGGCGACATTTGCTATACTTTAGGAGATATCGACTGAAAAGGAGAGAGGGGGCCGTTTCGCGCCGCCCTTCCCCCTCCCTCTCAACGGGGCTTTCAGTTGCTGCTCTCACAGAACTATTGGTTTTATTACAACGTAGTGGAACTGCAAGTGGCAATATAAGCTTCCTGCCAGCGCCGGACCAGAGTTTAAACATGGAGGCTGAAGTTTAACATTTAACTTTTAAATTTTTAAATCGTTGAGCTTTTTAGAAGTTGTATGAACTGTTCCGCTCCTTTTTTGGTCCATCACAGCGGGCTTGTATGTCATTTGTCAACCAAAATCGAATTAAAAACTTTTTATTTGGTCTGGCTACCTCGCCAACTTCTTAACTGGATCGTTTAGTAGCTTTTGATTGGGCACTGCCCACGTTGTCTGTCTAGCTTTCCGTGTCATAGACACTGTCTATGACACGAGAAGAGGCTGCTGACATCGTTTGTCGCGGTTGGATAATACCAATCCACGTCCCAGTGGCTGCTCGATCGCACTTTCCCTGGCCCACCTCTCCCACCAGGCTAGACTTTACCCGGCACAGCCGTCGCCTCAGTGCCTCGGGCGGTGACCCGTTCAAAGGGGCTCACAATTCGTATGGTGCCGTGGCTCTCAAACCAATACAGAACAGTGAAACGCAAAGGCTCACTTTCCATATAAGGCGAACGGCTGATTCTGTTGCCGGGGCTTCATTCAAGCTAAGGCGCCCAATCACAGCGCCGCATTTCAGTTAGTGTCGGGCGCAAAAGCTACTATGCTCCGCCCCTCCATCACGTGACCCTGCCCTCACGTGGCCTCAGTCACGTGGTGTTTCCACTTCTTGGCGCATGGCGGCGCTAGTCTCGCAGGGGCGGTGATAGCTTGCTCCCCCGCCGTCCGGGGGTGATGGGTAGCAACTGCTGGTGACTGTACCTAAGCATTAATTAATAATTCTGCTTTGGTTTTCCCCATTTAACGCCACATTTGGCGGCTCTAAACCAGAAAATATCTACGTCATCAAAAATTGATGACGTAAACTTTTTCAAAGCTATTTGATGTAATAAGTGCACTGACAAATTTAGAGCCTCATCGGAAGTGATGCCCTAAATTTTTTTGGGCCATCATTATAATGTCTAAGAATTTCTAACACTCTGACGAAACTCCATTTTAAAATCGATGGCAGCCTGCCACATGTCAAGTAAATCTTTGAAAACCTCTTTTAGCGCAACAAGATATGGCAGCATTGCCTTCATGCAAAGAACTTCCCTTGACTCGGCCGCAATTATTTGACTTTCTTCGCAGGCTCTTCTGGATGTTACGAATATACTATCCTTTGAATAAAAAGTTTAAATGACGTCACATGTGACCATAGGCACGGGAACCGGGGGGGGGGGGGCAGTGGGGGCAGCTTGCCCCCTCCCCCCCAAACTCTGGGGCCGTGGGGGCGGTGCCCCCACAACTTTGAGACGGAAAACCGCACTTTTTTGCAAATGTTTTCTTTTTTTGTTGGAAAAGCCAAGGGATGAAAAATAAGTGGCCTAAAACCGGTGAGAAAACTAGATTTGGAGGTACCCCAGGTTGATCTCTATTATGGTGTGCCCCCCCCCCCCCAAGTCTGAAAGTAGTTCCCGCGCCCCTGCATGTGACGTCATGCTGCATATCAGTGGATCGCGGAAAACCGCAGGGGATGTTCAATCCCCCCCCCCGTCCCCGAGCAGGACGCGGGTTAAAGGTAGTGTGCCACCTTTGAAAGATTTCCCATTTTATTTTTCCTTGGATAAGAAGCTTCTGTTTTTACCTAATATCGCAAAAAAATCAAAAATGGGCCTGGAATAGTGCCTTTTTCGCCTAAAAGTTTTTCGGTTTTTAGATATGTATAACAACTGTAGTGGGCTCACCTGCAAACAGGCGTCGGGCAACAATCGCGAATGCGGCGCACTTGTGACAATAAGCAAAGGTCATTATAGTGTTACGACCATACGACGTACGGGAATGAGTTATCAGCTGTCTAATCGTAGACAACACAATGTCGAGCCTTAAACTGTAAGCCCGTATTGTATTGTTTCTTTTATTTGGCTGTCGAACATTATTTATGGTTTGAAATATGATTTTATGTAAAATAATTGATATGAAAAAGCCGTCTTATAAGTTATGACCCCATTTCAGCACACGCAAGTGGCAGAAATGACAATGATCAGCTGACGCATTTTTCTTGGCCGAAGTCAGAGCGCGCGGCCCGACGCACCACGCGTATTTGGAAATTCCGACCTCCACGAGCATCAGAAGCCACCTAACAGGCGTGTTCGAAACCGCAAGAGATGATGATGAACGGGTTTATCGAAACTTGATTGGATGAGCATATCGGTAATAGCGATTTCAGTGTGTGCATTTATTGTTCATAGTGGTGTGAAATGTGGTTGGGGTACGACCGACAACCCGTCGGGGCGAATTTCGCACTGGGGTACTCAAAATTTGAAGAATTTAAGACGTTTCCATGAGTTTTGAAGGTATGGATAAGTTCTAAAAATCCGGTTCTCCTTATCTGGGCCATTAACTCCATACGGTCCAAGAAAGCTGGCACACTACCTTTAATGAAAAAGCGGACAGGATTCGGACGCGTCTGCCCCCGTGCCGCTACAAACCAAGGCCCTACAAAGTAATCGTGTCGCGGGGCTCCATCCAGGAGCTTGGTTGTCAAGGAAACGACGCTTTGAATAAAGTCCTTCATCGCCGTAAAGTTTTCTTTTGTGATGCCCTAAACGCAAAATTCAAAATCTCGTGGAGGTGTGGCCCTAAAAATGCGGCCCTAAAGTTGTGGGGCTAAATTAAAACAGCTCGAGCGATGATGGTCTAAACTTCTAAAACGGGTATGTATACCTGTAAATATGAAGGGACTGCTAGCTTGTATTTCCTGGTTTAATGTCTGATGTGGAAGGTCCTGCTTTCATCAATGAGAGTGCCTACTTACCTGTTATGCATTGAAATGGTGCAGTGTTGCAATACATCTGTGAGAGATGAAAGTTGTCTGTGAGAATGTGTCAAGGTGGATCAGAGTTTGTGCATTGCAACGAGAATATGAATTGAGACTCTGGAAGACCATAATCAGCACTAGTTAATTCTAACACTGAACACTCCCTCCAGGCTCCAAAACTTGATTGTCATACCTAATTTGTGTTATTTGTATGCCAAAAGCAACAAATGAATTTCAGCTTTACATGTGGTGTGTGGAGCTTCGGCTTCCAGCCAGCAGGAAATGCATTTCTAAATGAGCTATGCTTGACTTCATTCAGACCCCATTTCACTTATAGTAGGACACTGTGCGTCACTACGTTGATATTTCTCGCCCTAAAGCCTAACAACAATATCCATTCAGTATAGCAGTATTCAAAACATGTTCAAAATGCCTCGCGATATCGATGACATTACGAAAGACCTAGGTGACTTATAACATGCTTGCAATAATGACGTCACAGTTCACACATGCGTGACGTGACGGAACCTTGTCGTTTCTGAGTTACTGTATGATGCACAAAAGACACTGGTATACCTATGCAAAGTTTCATCGCAATCGGTCCACGCATTAAGAAGTTATGGGCAAAACATTTTTTCGCGCTGACCCCCGGCCATCCGTGAGGCCGTTTCCAACCATAGTGCAGCGGTTGCTGAGATATAAGCCTCTCAAAAGCGTTACACGGGCCGGGCCGGGCCGGGCCGCTCATACTTAGATTTTTCCGTTATATTGACCAGTAAAACGCCTTTTGGGCGAAGAACGAGCGAGCGAGATAGTGAGCCCTGCAGGCTGCACGTGCGGAAGAGCGAGAGGGTACTTCCAACGGGCTTGCGCAAAGCACCCTTCTAACCGGTCGCTGGCGGTGTACCAAATTTGAACGCAATCAGCCCAGCCGTTCCTGAGATCTGGAAGCGGCATTCTGCACGTGCGCACGTGCAAACGGGGTCCAAACTGACTTGCACGGCACCCTACTAACTGGTCCCCAACCGTGTACCAAATTTGAGCGCAATCGGCCCAGCCGTTCTCGAGATCTGGAAGCGCCCCCTGCACGTGCGCACGTGCAGTAGCACCTTAACCACAACACATGGGAATGCATTGCCTGGTGGGTGCCTACCTGTATGCCAAGTTTCAGCGAAATCGCCTTAGTAATTACCGAGTTATTAAAATGGGAACAAATTTGACACCTCTTATTGTTGTATTTTGCACGTGCACTGGGGGTGACCCACATGCATCGAGAGTATCCTATTTTTGGTAGAAGGGATGCTGCTACCCTACAAAAGTTACCGCAAGTCAATCGCCCAAGCGGCTGCTGAGATATGAGCCTCTCAAAATTACTACTTTTGCAAAGCAGCCTGAACACCCTTGACTTTTCACGTGGCACGTGCCACGACGGTCACTGAGGTGTATCAAAAGTAGTCAATTACGGGGTAGAAGGGATGGGGCTACCCAGCAAAAAAGACCGCAGGAAAATCGGTCCAGCGGTTGCTGAGATATAAGCCTCTCAAAAGCGTTACAGGCCGGGCCGGGCCGGGCCGGGCCGCTCATACTGAGATTTTTCCCTTATATTGAAAAGACTCACTTCGCTCGCTGCGCTCGCTCGCTCGTAATAACGAAACGCACACCTGTGGCAGCCATCCAGCCAGATGCAGCCAACCCAAACAATATCAAAGACCGAAGATACCAATGCGTAAATACAATTTGATTTAGTAGCCTTGCGATAATTCAGTTTGTATATATAGCGCGCAACCACTGTCTCATCATTGTCCCCTACCAGCCGCTAGACGCACCCGTCGTGAGGGGCCTTGGAGCCAATAATGGGGCCCACATATGCCGTCGTGAGCGCTCTCAGAGTCAGATGCCACCCAAAAAGTCGCTGTGTTGGCCGAGAGACTGGCATGGGGAGCACCCGATGGGCTGTCTTGACGGACATGAGCACGGGTGGAGAATGTTTGAAAAAGTTACCCCGGCCGGCGACCGAAAGTCAGAAAGACGATGATGCTCAAATATTTGTCAACGGTTGTCAACAAACCCCTAGGATGTCTGCCGTTTGTACGTTTTTAGGGAAAACTGCTGCACGCAGGTACGGAAGATTTCGTAATTGTAACAACAATTTTGCAACACGCCTTAAAATTTCGGACGCATGTCACCTAGTGCTAGGTCAGGTCATCAGGTCAAATTTGCTGGATGATCGTGCTAATGCCCTTTGCAAAGCTTATTCCGTGGAAGTTGCAAACTTCCCACACAAAACAAAATGTAAAATTTGACCGTTTTGACCCTCTTATTGATTTGAGCTCGCACCTGAAATATGATTTACCTACCTACTTCTGTTTGATGAAACATGTCGGGCTCTGCGATGAAAAAAAACTTAAAAACATAGAAGCTCCAAAATGAAAATAATAAAGTAAATTTTCAATAACTTTTCAAGGTAGATAAGAATAATGAGAGACGCTTTTATAGACGGCAGTTTTTTCGTATGGAGACAGCTTTTAGGATTTACAAAAGTGGTAAAAGTTACCCCGGCCGCGCCGGGGTCGGCTGAAAGTTACCCCGGCCACGGCCGGGGTGGCCGGGGCAGGTTCTCCACCCATGGACATGAGCACCCGACCATATTGGACTGTCAATAGTCCCAGATCGGCTTTTGTCTCTCATCACAAATATGCAATAAATGATTCGACGAGGTGCTTCAAGGCACTCGGGCGTACCCATTTAGGGGGGGGGGCGTCCCTCCCCATCAGGGCAGGGGTCGTCTTTCCCCAAGGTACCGAATTAACATTTAAACAGGACAATTTGTTAGCCCTAAAACAACACCCTGAAACAAACTGGTTGGGACACAGTACACGCATGTTAACCCGCGCCCTGCTGGGGGGTGTTTGAACACCCCCCCCTTGTGGTTTTTCGCGAATATCTCAAAAACGGCGGCGCGGAGCGGCGCCGTTTTTGGTACACCTTATCATACATCAATTCTACACATGTTGTTAAAATTTCAGACCAAGGTCATTCAAGGTCAGGTCACCAGGTCACTTGAAGTGACCTCACCTCATAAAAAGTTTCAATGTCTGTCATAGCTACACCGAGTGACCGATCGCTTTGAAACTTTCAGCGATTGCTAAGAGCAATAGCATGTACAAAATGTTTATCTCAGAATTTTGATATCGATGACCTAAGGTCAGGTCAATTTTGCGACCTCCCCATTATAAGTCAATGGGAGAAAATTGAAATGCGCCTCTTTTGGATGAAAGACATTATAAACACTCCCAAACACCGAATTACAAGTGGTGTAGACACACTGAACTTGAAAATGGTGTCCGTGACCCTTGTTTATGCCCTGAGGTCATCTTAGGTCACGAATGGTATCTAACAGTTTTTCGCAAATAACTTTTGATAGAGGCATGCTAGAGCGATGAAAACGCCTTAGATGTGTTCAGCTCGACGATACGGATCGACTGATATGCAACATGACCCTTCCCGGTCAGGTCATGACCTTGACCTGAGGTCAAAGTAAGAGGTAAAAGTAAGCTCGTACAAGGCTTGGGTCAAAAGTTATTGCCGAAAAACTGTTTTCAAAACAATCGGCTATTTTTGCAGTTTTTGCCTCCTGCAGGCAAAACCGTTGACGTTAGGTCAAATCTGAGAGAATTACTCAGAAAGGGCGTTAATAGCGCTATCGAATGCGCTTTTCCGCGGTGCTGTAGCTCTATTGGTTCCCGAGTTATGCGTTGGCTTCTTGGAAATTTTCGACATTCGACCTGGAAATCGGCGAAATTTTGCCTTCAATGACCTCTGGTGACCTGACCTTTGACCTGACCAAAAAATTGACCGAAGTGATTTCGTCATTATTTTTGACGCTCTTTCGAACGCCGCCTTCTGCGTATCGCTACGTGGCCCAGGAGCCGAGTTACAAGGGGGGGGGGGTGTTCAAACACCCCCCCCCAGCAAGGCGTGGAAATCCAGGACCCCCAGCAGGGCGCGGGTTAATGTACCTATCACGACAAGAGCAAGGGACCTACATAAAAATTATTTTACCTTCTTTGATATTAACAATGTTTTGACACCAAAATATATATTTTTTAAAGCAGCAAATAAAAAGCATGCAATCACCAGCCAACCGTTGCCCAACTGACCTTCGCAAATGTTTGTGCAGCTAACAAGGCAGGCGTCCGCTTTACGCTAATAACATCAATTTCAAGATTCGATTCTTTGTTTCGCTGCTAGAGGGACTGGGGCGTCTTTCCCACCCTGAGCATCTTACCCCACTATCCCCTACCTATATTCTGCGAATATTGTTGTACTTAGGTTATAAGTCCTTATACGAGTGCCTCAACTGAAATTCAACCCTCGCCGACCGAGAGGGGGCGGTTGCCGCCCCCCCCCATAGTGTTTTTTTCGCGATATCTCCAAACTCGCTGGCGATAGAGAGCTGCAACTTGACATACCTGACCGTTGATTCAATCCGGAGCTTTTGACACCAACCGCATTTTCGAATCAGACTAGGTCACTGACCCATGACGTCATAAGTGAACCTCTGCACGGTCTTCAGATGTCGAAACTTCGCAACGCCCTCACTGCCAGAGGAGCTATCACAGGGAAATAAAACTTGCAGGATCTAGTATTCATTACGAGTCTCACAACTTGTATCTCTCGGATTTTTCGTAAAGGTCATATGAGGTCAGGTCATTTTCATGACCGCACCATTATACTCGTAAGTCAATGGGGAAAAATAAAAAAACTGCTATTTTGGCACCGGCAACGATCTCCAACTATCTCAAGCACACAGAATATCGTGATTTGATGCACTCCTTGCAAGGTTAGATGCGTCACTTTTGCAATGTTGACCTTGCGTGACGTCATTTATGACGTCATCAAAGTCATATTAGTTTTTCGTCAATAACTCCCGATCAAATTGAACTAGCGAGTCGGGGAAGCCACCAATGGACTCAAGAAGACCTGCCGAATGGAATGATATGCGAAATGACCTTTTTCGACCAATTTCGTGACCTGGGGGCGCTGACCTGAGCGTGACCTGAGGTCAACACCCTAAGTTGACCTGACCCAAACAAAAAGTAGGTATATCGTTCGAAGCGCCTGAGCGAGGCGAACACGATGCTGCCAAAACCGCGGCTCTGCGGCTTTTTTTTGCGAAGTTATTCATCAACAACTAAACTGTACCTTAGGGCACTTGACCTGACCTCAGAGGTCACCGGTTAACCTAGGAGTTTAAAATCGGGTACCAATCTCTGCGTCTCGTAACGGCGCACACGCTCGTTTTTCTGCGACGCGCTAGCTCCACCAGGGGCGAAACGGCGAGGGGGGTCGTACCTCCCCACTCGGCCGGCACGTACATATTTAGAAAACCAATAGGTCTGGCGAGGGTTAAGCCAAGCGCCGCCACTGCAAATCGGTAATTGCAAGTCAGGGGCCCCAATTTGGCTACATCACCTCGAAATTTGTGTTAAGGTGGGATGGTCACTGTCCATGCTGCTGTAGTCCAAATTTGAGATGTTTGACCTGACTTTGAACCAACCTATGACCTTAAATCTAACTTTTAGCCTTCCAGGTGGTGGGGGGGGGGGCATTTTTTGCTCCCCCCCTTTAGTTTTTTTTTCGATATATCTCGAGAACCGCTGCGCCGATCGTCACCAAACTTTCAGTACCTTCCCGGGAGTAGCTAGCGCACATGGTGGCCGACATTTTTTCCAAAGGCTATGATAGGTTGGCCGCTAATGACATCAGAGTGACGTCATTTCTGCCATTTTCGACCAAAAAAAAGGTTTCGCGAGAAGAGCTGTCAGGCCTACAGCTTTAGAGATACATAAAAATGTTTCAACATAAAAGGTGTGAAATTAAAAGGGCTACAAAACTGTTATTTCGGTCTTTCGATTTTTTTTATTTTGATCCCCAAAAATAAAAAAATAGATTTTTTAATATAATAGCCGAAAAATCCATTTTTTTTAAATTTCGAAACAAGGGAATATAAGTGATAGTCCCTGCCGTGTTCTATCTACATACCAAATTTGAGATCAAAATCTCTTTTTTAGCAAGTTATAGCGAAAACACTGTTCAAAATTGATGACGTCAAATTTTCAAACTTAATTTTTAGCAATTCTAGACCTCGTAGCGCAAAAAAAAGAACACCATTAGACTCATCGTAACGAGCTGCATCGAATCAATACCCATTATATGCAAAAATATCAACTTTGAAATTTTACCTTTTTTGACCTGACCTTGACCTGACCTCCACCCGAAAGTGACCTAAACCGTACCTGATGGTCTTATACCCAACACCATTGAGTTGAAAATGAAAAACTGGCCATACAACATGCATCGCACAACCTTAGTAAAGTTGGGTTCATGTGGTGACCTTTGGTGACCTTTGGTGACCTGACCTGTGACCTAACCTGGTATGACCAGTGACCTCTAATAGCAACATATGTACTAGACAACTGACGCCTTATCGCTGATTTTCGACAAAATGCGTTTTACTCGGTGTTATAGAGCTTTCCCTAGAAGCCCCGTGAACGTTGAAACATTTTATCTTTGACCTGACCTGTGACGTCATCGGTGACCCCGAGGTCAATGAAATTTGGTTTCCTTCGACAAATTTGACAGGGCTATCGAAGCCGTTTGAATTTTCCGGATCCGTCCAGTAGTTTCGGAGATACGGGGGGGGGGGGGGGCAAAAAATACCCCCCCACCGCGCGGAAGGTGGCCGGGAGGCCTACCGCCTGCCGGGTTAACCCGCGCCCCAGTGGCGGTCTCAGCAAACTTCGCCCTAGTGGGGGGGGGGGCATATGTTACCACCCACCTCTTACTCGAAAACTAAGAGGGCTAGAAAGACGCGGTCAAAGCAGTCGATAGCACTCAATGCGTACGTTTGAAAGTGTTTAGGTCATTTTTCATCTTAGAGCAATATTGGGGTCACTGGAGGTCATCAAATGTCAAAATTTGCCAAATGTCAGTATATTTTTCAGAAAACATGCATTTATCTCAAGAACTACCCATAGCTAGAAAAAACGCATGGAACAGCAATCGATAGCATTTGAACTCTTCTTTTGATAAGGTTATCATCAAAATTGACCTCAGGTCAACGGTTTAGCCTCCAGAGGGCAAAAACTCCAAAAATAGCTGTTTTTACAAAAAGTGTTTTTCGACAATAACACGCGCACTGCAGGGGGGTTGTTTTCAACCCCCCCCCTCTGGTTTTTTCGCTGTAACTCAAAAACCAGTGAAGCTACGACTTTGAAACTTTGTATAGCTGTTCATCAAACAATTTTACATCACCTCTGAAAACAATTAGTGTTAGGTCATGCAAGGTCAGGTCACCAGGTCACGATAAGTGACCTCACCTCATAAAAAGTTTGACGCTGTGCTACATCCACACCATTTGACTGAATGCTATGAAACTTTCAGAAAAATATCAGGAGACGATAAGAAACATTTTCAGGTCACTTGTTGGGACCCGGCATGCAATTCAACGGTCAACAACGGTTTTTCTTCAATAACTTTTAATTGAATAGAGATAGAGACTCCGTTCGACGTTTACCGTGTTTGTCTCGTCAATGCGGATCGAATGATATGCAACATGACGTATTTCGGTCAGGTCATGACCTTGATGATCTGAGGTCAACTTTTGAACTTGACCTTTCGAGGTCATATTATATACCATTCGATGCGCCTTGACGAGCTAAGAACGATGGTGTGTGAATTATTTCTCTATCTCTTTGGGAAGAAAAGTTGTTGCGGAAAAGGCATTTCCGGAAAACGTGCAATATTGATCTGACATTACATGACCTCTATAGGCTAAACCGTTGACCTTAGGTCAAATCTGAGTACAGCTTAGCAAAAGAGCGTTTCAACAGCTATCGAATGCTTTTTTTCGCAACTTTCTAGCTCATCTAGTTCCCGAGATAAAGCGGGAAATATGGAGGGATGTCGAGATCGCTAAAAAATCGCAACATTTTGAGTTTGGTGACCTCTGCTGACCTCGTTTTTGACCTGACCAAAAATGATCTGTGTATTTCTTGTAGATCTCGTCTCAATTAATCCAACTCCGTTTACCGCTTGTCGCTACGTTGCGCCGTTTTTGAGATCTCAGGGGGGTTGTTTTCAACCCCCCTGTAGTTCGTGTTCGGCTCAGACCCGTTGCAGTGCGCGTGAGACGTAACTTTTGACTTAACCCATTAACGCCCGTAATTCCCCAGCGAACGCACACGGGTGCCCATTTGCTGAATTGGAGTAAATGGACCCCTAAGAGTACCATGTGAGTTTGGTAAATGTGCGAAATCTAGAAATATCCTTTTTTGAAGTGGTACCTTTTGGTACCACTGGGCGTTGGTGACATCATTTTTTCGCAAAAACATGCATTTTAGCAGCATACAAGATATGTTTGCCAAGAAGACTTTGCAACTCATTCGTGAAAATTAGAATATTAGACGACATACTCATCGGCAACATTATGGCAAACACTCGCCTCTGATGTTTTCCAAGTTGTCAGATTATGACGTCATTACTGACATGCCATGCCTAACTGCCATAAAGATCGATGCTATTATTCATGGTGGTGGGTCGGTCTAGTGAACTGTACTGTTTCAAGCAAGGATGCGGAGTCGATGGATTTTCGGTGACTCTGACTCTGACTCCAATTCCGACTTTCACTTATCACCTCCGACTCCGACTCCGACTCCAGGTATGGCTGTCGACTCTGACCGACTCTAACCCCGACTCCATGTTCGCAGCCCTGGCATTTGCGCGGAGTCGCGGGATTTTCGGTGACTCGAACTCCGGCTCCGGCTTCCACAATCGACTCCGACTTTGACTCCGACCTCGGCTAGAGATATCGACTCCGACTGACTCCGACTCCGACTCCGCAGCCCAGGTTTCAAGGCTTGCAGGGTCGTTTATTTTCCTAAAATGCACAAATATTTCTATACAAATGACAAAACTAACAGTTTTCTGAATGTTCTGAACCAGCAACTACTCTATAATATCTTTCAAAACTATGAAAACAAACTTGAAACCCATAGATCAAGAGCCAGCAGAGTTTGTGGTTACGGTTCATGCACAGCAAGACCCTTCCAAATCTAATTCAGCAACCAAACGAGACAGATCTCCAAAATGGACTTCAACCGGATCGTGCAGTGCTGCTTGCGCCGAGGCACACGCTGCAGCAGTCAACACGCATACCCTGGTCAATATAGGTCTTACTTTTAGCCGTGATGCTTCTCTCCATGTAAGTACGTCTCCGAGCAGAGCGCCACTCGCCACTTGCCACAGATGACTTTAGTGCCAACCACGTACTTTGCAGACGCTTTGCCTTCGTGGTAGGGCCAGCTCTAATCCAGTGTCCGAATCCGTCGCGGTGTAGGTATGCATCCCATTCTCAGGTGTACGTACCACTGACCAAGCAGCAGGTCTGCAGGAACTCGTCTGTCAATACCATCCGCATCAATATTTCCTCCGTAGGTGTATTACCGCACAAACTGCACTGGGATATGACGCCGTTACCCATTTCTTCCTGAACAACAGCAACAGCCTTCCTAAACAACAGGACGATCTCAAAACCGTGCCCCTTCCCCTCCCCCAAGCAAAATTCATTTGGGGCCTTAACCACATGGTTGCTCCACAGGGGTACCCGCAATAATACCAGCGATTATAGGGCAAAGCATCCTATCCAACATCCATGCGTCACGTTAGCAGTGAATGACCAATCAGCAATGAATGCTCCAGCTTCTTTGGTGGCGACGAAGGCGCTCCCCTCTCCGACCTCTTGCCGCAAAGGGCGCATCACCCCTGAGAAACGTTACACAAACGACCTTCAACCTACATAGGCACCCCTTTTTCGCATGAAGACGCCCCATAACTTTCATAGGCGCCCCTCTTTCGCATGTAGGCGCCCCTATGGGCATCAAAAGCGACTCTGTAGACCTTACAGGCGCCCCTCGTTCCCAGTGAGGCGCCCACAGGCGCCTATGGGCTTCACAGGCGCTCCTTCCTCTTTCCATAGGCCTCAGAGGCGTGGCCATCTTTGGGATGCAGGGACCGATCTTTCGTATGGAAGCTCCATTATGGCGTTCAAGGGCGCCCCTTTTGCATGTGGGCGCCTCTACTATGGGCGTCATGGGCCTCAGAGGCATTCCTATAGGCTTCACAGGTGCCCCTCTTTCGCATGCAGGTGCCCTTATGGGCATCCTCATTTGCATTGAGGCGCCCCTAAAAACTTCATAGGTGCCCTTCTTTCGCATATAGGCGCCCTTATGGCCTCAAAGGCGCCCCTCTTACGCACCCAATTCCCTCGGGCGATGGCGTCCCCTTGAGGGATGGCGCCCCAAATAACAATTTGTCCGCATCACTCCGTTGAGCGTTGTTTCCCCTCTGCAAAGACCGCACACGCATGTAATTGCGAAAAAAACGCTTAGCCTACCGCCCAGTGGTACCAAAAGGTACCAACAAAAATTCTGCCCCTAGGAACGCCAGGATTCATGACGAAACATCTGATTTTCTGCTTAACTGCAGCTGCGAGTTCTTCATCTTTATTGTAAACACACTTTGGCTAAAAAAATATTTACAGACAAGCAACCACAAACGTTTTTATCTCCCAACGTCAGCCCATGACTGCGGCGCCTCGAAACACTCCGAGCTTTTCTGCACCTCACACGAAGCTCTTCGTATCAGCACGTTATTTATACCCAACAGCATATCCGGAAAGGAGGTCATTATCCGATGACAAAATCTATCCGGCGAAAGAACGTGTGGTCTCAACGCAGCAAACCAAAATGTGCGTTGGTACCTTTTGGTACCGCTGGGCGTTAATGGGTTAAAAAAGCCGTCACATTTCTATTGCCAGAATCTTGTTCCTCTCGCCGAGACGCGTCGAATAAACTATGATTTAACCTCGAAAGGTCAACTTGAAAATTTGACCTCAGGGCAAGGTCATGACCTGACCGGAAAAGGTCATGTTGCATGTCAGTCGATGCGTCTCAACAAGACAAACACAATGAGACCATCCCCAGCGTTCTATCTCTTTCCAATCGCGAGTTATTGGCAAAAATCTGTTTGTAGCCTCAAATGACCTCGGATGACCTTTCTAGAGGCTATCAGCAAAAATGACACCTTGGTCATCACGGGTGGTCCAAATCATTGTGAATTGATTCTGAAATATTTGGACTGTTCCTATGCGTACACACGGATCTAGAGGCATTTCCATTTTTCTCCATTGACTTGTAATAAAAAGGTCACGCCTCTGACCTGACCTTAGGTCACGGATATAAAAAAATCCGAGATATACAAATTGTAGGCGCCCATAACAGCATGCAATCCACCAAGTTTAACCCTCGCCCGTATTGGTGTTTTTCCAGCCGCGAACGTATAAGGGGGGGGGGGGGGTCCGTTAGACCCCCCTTGCCGTTTCGCCCCTGATCAAGCTAGAGCTTCGCGGAAAAAACGAGCGTGTTGCCCGTGACGAGAGGAAGCCGATGATACCCAATTTTAAGGTCCTAGGTCATTGGTTGACCTTGCAGGTCAGGTCAATGACCCCAAAGGCGGGAAAATCGGGACCTGTTAGAACGTCCTGAAGTGTGGCTGCTATGGAGTTTTTGGGGGTGCTAATCACGAATATCATGTTAGTTTTGATCACAGATGATGTCTTCATGTATTTAGGCCAGGTCGGGTCAGGTCAGGTCAGGTCAACCAGTAAGGGTATTCGTAGTAGGTGGCAACCGCCTCTGACAGCTTCGTAACATGTTACGAAGGCACCAAAACTACTTCGTAAATGTTCATATGGTTGCTAAATTCGAATTCAGCTCCAAAAACTGGCATAGAAACATGTAAAACTCGAAAAAGTGAAACGAGGTCATCAAAGGTCAATGACCTGACCTGACCTTCAGGTGACCTTGACACCCACCCTAATGCATGGGGGCAACATCATATCACATGTTTTAACGCTTGAAACCACGAAAAGACTGCAAACGCGCGGCTAATGCGAGCCGACATACGCCGAATCGCGATTCCAGCCAAACATGGTCTCGAAAAGTAGGTCACAGGTCAAAGGTCATTTGGGTCAGGGTCATGAAATTTTCCGGGTAGGTGTGAAATTGACGAACGCGAGGGTATTGAAAGTTTCGTCGCGATCGGCCGCTTTTTACGCGAGTTATTCGCGAAAAACCATGGGAGGGGGTCCGTTCGACCCCCCCCCCTATACGGGCGAGGGTTAAAACCTTTCTGACAAACACTGCAGGCTGGACATGATTGCAAACTTTTTTAGGATTGGTCAGTTAACCCGCGCCCCAGTGTCAGTCTGGATTTTCCACGACCTGGTGTGCGGGTGTTTGAACACCCCCCCCCCCCCTTCTATCTCGGCTCCTGGGCCACGTAGCGACACGCATTAACCCGCGCCCCACTGAGGGGGCTATTTATAGCCCCCCTCCCGTTTTTCTGCAATAACTTCCAAACCGCTTGACGTATCGACGCCAAACTTTCAGTACCTTCGGCTGCATCAATTTGACACCTTGTGTCAAAATTTTAACTTCGTACCTACAATAGGTCGGCTGCAAATGACGTCAGAGTGACGTCATGTTCGGCCGATTTCGACGCAAAACATTGAACCACGGCAATCGCTCCCAAGAGCTCAGTTTTTAAGCTAGATCCAATTTCTTTGCACGAGAGGACTCAGAATAGACTGCGCTATCAAACTGCTATCTCGGATTTTCGAAATTTTGAAAATTTCGAAAATTTTAAATAATTAAATTCAAAATTTATATTTTTACATTTATTTCAAAAAGTTTTTGACTTTTCGAAAAACCGGAATATATGTGATAGAACGCATTATTATGACTACCCCTAGCAAGTTTTAGCTAAATATCTTCAAAACTGGCCCAGTTATACGCATTATTGCAAAAAATTAACAATTATTAATTTTTCAAATCAATTTTTCAGCACGAATTTGACATCGTACGCCAATATAAATAGCACCATCGTGTTTCTGAGCTCAAACTGCATCGAATAGACACCTTTTTTGTTGAAATATTTTAGCTTCAAAATTTGACCTTTTTTTTACCTGAAAGTGACCTGACCTAAGCTAAATTTGACTCAAAATGACCTCGCATGACACAGACGACATCAAATTCGAAATGTTTGGCCTAAATGGACCATAAAACATGTGTCACGTGACCGACGGATGATATAATATTTTCGTGACCTGTGATGACCTGACCTTGACCTGAAAATCAAAGTACAAGTTTGGTACCCTCAGAGTATCTAGAGCATCTGTTCACGAGTGTGTGAACCAAAAATGAGCCTGATCTGACTTGTAAGACGGCGGCCAGAGCCCAAAACGTGAAGAAGCCAAAATGCGAATAATTTTTACTTTGACCTGACCTGTGACGTCATCAGTGACCTCGAGGTCAATAAAATTAGGTTTCGCTCGACAGTTTTTCCGGGGCTATCAGACGCCGTTTGAATTTTGACGATCGGCCCAGTAGTTTCGGAGTTAGGAGGGGGGCTATGAATAGCCCCCCCCCCCCTCCAGTAGGGCGTGTTATACGCAGACCCCAGTGGGGCGCGGGTTAAGCGGCAATCGAAAGAACGTCAAAAATAAGGACGAAAACACTTAACCCGCGCCCCACTGGGGGGGGGGGGGGCTATTTATAGCCCCCCCTCCCGTTTTTCTGCAATAACTTCCAAACCGCTTGACGAATCAACGCCAAACTTGCAGTACGTTCGGCTGCATCAATTTGACACCTTGTGTCAAAATTTAAACTTCGTAGCTACCATAGGTCGGCCGGAAATGACGTCAGAGTGACGTCATGTTCGTCCGATTTCGACGCAAAACATTGAACCACGGCAATCGCTCCCAAGAGCTCAGTTTTTAAGCTAGATCCAATTTCTTTGCATGAAAGGACTCAGAATTGACCGCGCTATCAAACTGCGATCTCGGATTTTCAAAACTTAGGAAATTTTGAAAATTTTATATAATAATATTCAAAATTTATATTTTTATATTTTTTTCAAAAAGTTTTTGACTTTTCGAAAAAACCGGAATATATGTGACAGAACGCATGATTATGACTAACTCTAGCAAGTTTTAGCTAAATATCTTCAAAAATGGCCAAGTTATACGCATTATTGCAAAAAATTCACAATTATTAATTTTTCAAATCAATTTTTCAGTACGTATTTGGCATTGTACACCAACATAAATGGCACCATCGTGTTCCTGAGCTCAAACTGCATCTAATAGACACCTTTTTTGTTGAAAAATTTCGATTTCAAAATTTGACCTTTTTTGACCTGAAAGTGACCTGACCTAAGCTAATTTCGACTCAAACTGACCTTGAATGACACAGACGACATCAAATTCGAAATCTATGGCCTAAATGGACCATAAAACATGTGTCACGTGACCGACGCATGATATAATATTTTCGTGACCTGTGATGACCTGACCCTGACCTGAAAATCAAAGTACAAGTTTGGTACCCTCAAGGTATCTAGAGCATCTGTTCACGAGTGTGGAAACCAAAAATGAGCCTGATCTGACTTGTAAGACGGCGGCCAGAGCCAAAAACGTGAAGAAGCCTAATGCTAATAATTTTTACTTTGACGTGACCTGTGACGTCATCGGTGACCTCGAGGTCAATGAAATTAGGTTTCGCTCGACAGTATTTCCGGGGCTATCAGACGCCGTTTGAATTTTGACGATCGGCCCAGTAGTTTCGGAGTTAGGAGGGGGGGCTATGAATAGCCCCCCCCCCAGTAGGGCGTGTTATACACAGACCCCAGTGGGGCGCGGGTTAAGTCATTTTTTGGGTCAGGTCAAAGGTCAGGTCACCAGAGGTCACCAAAGGTAAAATGTTGACTATTTCAACATTTTGGAAACTGCCAACGGCTATCTCGGGGACCGATAGAGCTACAGCGCCGCGGAAAAGCGCATTCGAGAGCCGTTTTACAGACCTTTCTGAGTAATGTTCTCAGATTTGACCTCAGGTCAACGGTTTAGCCTCCAGAGGGCAAAAACTCCAAAAATAGCCGTTTTTACGAAAATCGGTTTTTCGGCGATAACTTTTGCCTCAAAAAAGCCATGACATTACTTTTTCCAGCATCGTGTTCCTCTCGTCAAGACGCGTCGAATGAAATATAATTTGCACTTGAAAGGTCAACTTGAAAATTTGGCCTCAGGTCAAGGTCATGACCTGACCGGAAAAGGTCATGTTGCATATCAGTCGATCTGCAACGTCGAGCCAAAGACATCTAAGGCGTTTTCAGCGCTCTAGCACGCCGCTATCAGAAGTTATTAGCGAAAAACTGTTAGATTCTGTTCGTGACCTGAGATGACCTCGGGGACATAACGAGGGGTCACAGTTGCCATTTTCCGGTTCAGTGTGTCAATTTTACCTACATCTCGATGTTCGAGAGTGTTTAGAATAGCGTTCGTGCAAAACAGACGCTTTTTAATTTTCTCCCCTTGACTTATAATGGAGAGGCCGCAAAATTGACCTGACCTTAGGTAACCGATATCAAAATTCTGAGATAAACATTTTATAGATGCCGTTACCCTCATCAATCGCTGAAAGTTTCAAAGTGATCGGTCACTCGGTGTAGCTATGGCAGACATTGAAACTTTTTTTGAGGTGAGGTCACTTCAAGTGACCTGGTGACCTGACCTTGAATGACCTTGGTCTGAAATTTTCACAACATGTGTAGAATTGATGTATGATAAGGTTTACCAAAAACGGCCGTTTTTGAGATATCTGCGAAAAACCGCAGGGTGTTCATTATAGGGTGTGTCATTTTGGGCACTTTTTTTCGCAAAACATGGTGCTCCACTGATTTTATCGTGCCCCAGACACGTAGAAACCGTGTGGCATTTTTCATTTCCCCCAAATATTAACACCCATGCGGCGCCGACCGCCGATACTTTGGCCTATCTCTCTGCATTAGCGACCTCAGCGCCCCTGGCGGCAATATTTTGAATTAACACGCTCGCTATGCTTTGTGAGCTTGCGATCATCATTAAATGCATTTTACAGAACTGACGCCTTGTTGTTGGCTTGTCTGGCACTCAGCATGTTGATGTAAATGTGATGTTATGCATCTTAACCCTCGACCGTAAACGGTATTTTGCCACCTTCGCCCATGCAGGGGGGGGGGGTTGGTGCGACCCCCCCTGGCGGTTGAAAACGGAGCGTCGTAGAGCTTAGCGGAAAAGACCGACGGATTGCTCTCAACGAGATCTCGCGATTGGTGGTATATTTTTTGGTCATAGGTCAACATTTGACCTACTTATGACCGGTCAAAGGTCAAATTTTCGGAAAAATCTAACTTTTTTCAGATTTCCGCGCCGATTGCGGCAAAACGGTAAGAGATATCGACTTGAAACCTTCACTATCGTGATCCTTGATCAATTCTCTATCGTTTGGTATGTATTTCGAGTTCATAACTCTAAAAATGATGCGTTGGGAGCATCGGAAGTCTGCAAGGTCATTTGTGCATTGGGTCACGTCAGGCGTGTGACGACACTGACCTGACCCTGACCCAAAATGAACTACAAGAAGCAACCGACGATGCCTGAAATGGATAGCAAATTCGAATTCAGGGCATCAAAATACCCCGAAAAGGCATACAAGTGCAAGAAGTCATTACAGGTCAACCGAGGTCACTGACCTGACCTTGACCTTTAGTAACCTTGAAAAGGTCAACGGACATTGTGCCAATGTCAAATCAGCCAGTTATGATTCTAAAACAATCCATCAGTGTGTCAGGTCAGTCGGCATTTTTATCAATGTGAAGCAATCTCCAATTTAGCGTAAATCTGGCCGGAGGTTGTTCCCTTTATGACGTCATAACTCCGTGACCTGACATGACCTTGACAAAAAATACCAAAAGTTGCGCAAAGGATGCCCCATAGGGTACTGAAAATTTGAGCAGGCTATCTGAAACGGTTCGGCGTGTAGCTAAGAAAAACTTCAGGGGGGGGGGGGGGTTGCACCCCCCACCCTACATGGGCGAGGGTTAAAGCACGAAATAGTCCTGTGTGCATGTATACACATATTGTATAGTACTACCCCGATCCCCGTCCTGGGCTGACGGGATACGTAGGAGCACATGTTTATAGTGCCTACTATTAGGTGTCACATGTTTTTTTTTTTGTAGCGTCATTTACTGCATAGACCCCGGGGAACAGGGGGGGGGGCAGCGGGGGCGCTTACCCCCTACCCTCCCAGTCCCAACTTGAGGGCCGAGTGGGCGCCGCCCCCTCAACATTTTAAGATGCAACGAGGAAGGATCTCTCCTCCCTTTTATGGACCTGTCTTACATGTCTATTTTTAATATAAACATCAGCACAAAGTATTTCTCTTGCGTGAGAATGGTTTCTGCTGATTCAGCATCGATTTAAAAACATCTGCTATTGTCATCCCATTTTGATTTTTTCTGAACTTGATCATAACTTTGGTAGGCCAGATTTTATACTGGACCATTTTGGTTCCGGATGGTATTTGATTTGGCGTGATGAGAACATTATGACGTACAACGGTGGTAAGGTCGTTGATTGATACAGGTTTACTCGCTCCGGTGGGAGGCAGTAGCGGCGGAACACCTTCAATTAAGTGGAGGGGGGGGGGGACACTGCCGGCTTTTGGTCCCACTCTTTCCATGCAAAGCCCATAGGGCTAATGTTAAAATGCCCAAATCAGAGGGGGCACGGTGCCCCGGTGCCCTCCCCGTTCCGCCGCCTATGGTGGGAGGGCGGCGTGTGGGACTCAGGAGACTAATGGCTTGTGTTGTGCCTTTGGTAGGACCCTCAGTATCGCCGATGCAGGGCCTTCAGAGCCTTCAATTAGGGGCCTTTAGAGACACCGGTGTGGGGTCCTCACAGACGCCCGTGTGGCCCCTCAGAGGTGCTCGTGTGAAGCCCTCATAAGCGCCGGTGAGGGTCCTCACAGAATACAGACGCCGTTGTGGACCCTCAGAGACACTGGTGTGGGTCTGTTACATGTGGGTGTGTGGCCTTTAGACCTGCTGGTGCGAGCCCTTTAGAAGTCGGCAGAGGGCCCTCAACGACCGGGGGGGGGGAACTTCAGACCGGCAAGGGGCCCACAGAGGCCGGTGGCATTTTCAGAAGCCCTGTGGGGTCCTTAGATACCGACAAGGTACTCTGAGACGCCAGTGCGGCCCTCAGTCTCCGGTGTAGGGCCCTCAGAGTTGCAGGTAGGTGGCCGTCAGATATGCTTTTGCGGAACCCTCACAGGCGCAGGTGTGGGTACCTCAGAGCCACCAATATAGGGTTGCATAAATGGTGTGGCACTGGCTTGGGGGACCCTCAGTGGTGTCCTTATGGGCCCTTAGAACCACTGGTGTGGGGCTCTCAGAGGTGCCGGCTGTGAACCCTCAGAGGCACTGCTGAGGGCTCTCACGGTCTCCGTTATGGGATCCTCAGAAGCCGGCGTAGACCCTCACGGAGATCTTAGTGTGGCTACTTAGGGGTCCATGAGGTGCTCTTACGAGACCTGTGAGGTCTTTCTCAGTCGAAATATAGTCAGCGTGGACCCTCAGAGGTCAATTGGTGCCGCAGGCCCTTTGTGGCCGGGTGGGCTCTCAGAAGCACCAGTGAGGGCCCTCAGTCTCACAGTCGTCATAATGGGGCCGTCAGAGACATTGGTGTGAGGCCATTACTGATTACAGGTTGGTGTAAGGCCCTTGATATGGCCCCTCTTGGGCCGGCAAGGACTCTCAGAGGCACGCTAGCGGCCATAAGAGGCCGGTAAAGGGCCCTCAGAGGCCGCCAGTAGCCTTCAGAAGCCGGCGTGTAACCCTCATGGACAATTTAGTGAGGCTTCTTTGGACTCACGAGGTGCTGTTACGAGCCCTGTTCTTTCTTAATCGAAATATGGCCAGCATGGACCCTGAGCGGTAAACTGGTGCCACAGAGCCCCTCCGACCCGAGGGGTCCTCTGAATCCGATAGGGGGGAGACTGGAGGGCACGTGCCTCCTGGGACCCCCTGACTACGCTACTATTTCATATGCGTCATGTCAGGCATTTTGGACTTGCACCCCAACTTGAAAAATGTTCCTGGGCCCCTGTGACAATACATTGTATTAACCCGCGACCGCCTGGGGGGGGGGGGGGGTCGGATACGACCCCCCTCCGTTTTTCTTGAATAACTTATGAACCGCTTACGCTATCGACTTGAAACTTGGCATACCTTCTCCCTCATCAATTTGACGTCTTCTGTGCAATTTTGAAGACAAAATTTTCAAAAAAAAATTGAGATATATCGATTTAAGTGATGTAACTACATGGCGTTTTCAGTCAAAAAGTGGTAAATGTTTAAAAAATCGCCAAAAATCAGGGTTTAAAGCAAATTACAAATTAAGTCCATGAATAGATGCAGCTCAACGAGTTCTTTAAAATGGCTATCTCGGATTTTCCGTAAAATGCGTTTTTTACCCCTAAAAATTAAAAAAAACTATATTTTTTGGAAAATAGCTAATAAAATCCAAAATTTTGAGAATTTTCAAAAAACCGGAATATATGTTATAGAGCTCAATTAGAACATTACATGTCCCAAATTTCAACTTTCTATCTTGATTTTTGACCCCCAAATTGTAAAAAATAGCTCCAACATGCATAGGGCATGGTGACGTCATAAGCATTTTCGTGAATTAGAGGCACTTCTGAACATCGCATGTGAAAACAAATGCCACAACTAGATTCCTCGGACAAAGCTCGTCTAGAAAAGTGTATTTTTATGTCAAAACTAAAAAGTTGAAAAATTGACCTTTTTTCTTAGCCCTCTCTTAGTTATGTATGGTATAAACGATTTTTTATGCTTTCAATGCACACTTATCACCAAGCACAGTGACTTGGGGTCACATATAACCATTACCATCGGATTCGGCGTGAAAAATAAGCCATAAAACATGTGTCGCACGCCCATGTAGCAGAAAGTGAAAACCGTGACCTTTCGTGACCTGACCTGACCTTGACCCGCACTTAGTATGACCCCTATACGCACATGGTACCTTCACTAGGTCTTTGAGGTTATTTTTGGTGAGTTCCGAGCAGCAGCTGTCGATTCCGCTGTCTGTAAGCCTAATCATGCAAAACCCCAGAATTTGACCTTTGACCTGACCTTGACCCGAAAGTTGACCTCAATCTTAAAATCTTAAGAGTGCTTTGGGAAGGTCTCGTAGAGACCTTTCGAACGCCGCCTCGCGGGGCTCGATACGACCATTGGTTCTCGAGATAACAGGGGGGGGGTCGGAACCCCCCCCCCAGGCTGTCGTGGGTACGGAAATAGCCCAGGCGGTGCCGGGTTAAAGGAAAAGGGCCACCTTTAACATGGGGATTGAAACTGAGATAGCCATATTGTAGCCCGTGTCCGAAAACCTATCTGTCTGCCTCCTTACGGCCGATTTCGGCCTCCACTCGTAGTTATCGGCAATTTTAAAAGAAAATAGGGGAGAGCGGGGCCAGTTGAAACACGGGGTCAGATGAAACATGGCTTTATTTTCAACAGTATGTAACATATGGCGTTGCCGACACCACTGCGCATCCGCGCTCGACCACTTCCTTTGTCAGCGGCGTTTGGGCGGCAAACGGACGGTAATTTTGATTTGACACTTGTTTTTGTGTTTTTGAGGGGGTTTGGGAGAAATCGTTTTTATGAATATTTTGTGATATCTCATATACCTTTGTTTGCTGAAAGAAGAACTCCTGGCTCCGGAATAACACCTTATTTGGCCCTTCATTCAGCATGATGTCGTCCCTCCAGCTCGTTTGACATGTGCTTTACGGCGCGTGCGAGATGGCGGGAGCGGATGGGGTCAATTGAAACGTTTCTCTGAGGGTCAGTTGAAACAGGGCCACAGGCCGTTTCAGTGGACCCCGGTGACCTTTGCAATGGTTATTGTTCAGGGGCTTTAAACATTAACCCGCGCCCTGGTGGGGTCTGTTTATAACGCGACCTGGTGGGGGGGGGGGTATTTTTTGCCCCCCTCGTATCTCCGAAACTACTGAACGGATCCGCAAAATTCAAACGGCGTTCGAAAGGCCTGTCAAATTTGTCGGGGAAAACCAAATTTCATTGACCTCGGGGTCACCGATGACGTCACAGGTCAGGTCAAAGATGAAATGTTTCACCGTTCACGGGTCTTCTAGGGAATGCGCTATAACACCGAGGAAAACGCATTTTGTCGAGAATCAGCGATAGGGCGTCAGTTGCCTAGTAGATATATTACTATTAGAGGTCACTGACAATACCAGGTCAGGTCACAGGTCAGGTCACCAAGGGTCACAGGTCAGGTCACATGAGCCCAACTTTACTAAGGTTGTGTGATGCATGTTTTATGGCCAATTTTTCATTTCCAACTCAATGGTATTGGTTATAACTTAAGACTATCAGGTACGGCTTAGGTCACTTTCTGGTGAAGTTCAGGTCAAGGTCAGGTCAAGGTCAGGCCAAAAAAGGTCAAATTTTAAAGTTGATAGTTTTGCATAAAATGGGTATTGATTCGATGCAGCTCGTCACGGGGAGTCTAATGGTGGTCTTTGTTTTGCGCTACGGGGTCTAGAATTGCTAAAAATTGAGTTTAAAAATTTGACGTCATCAATTTTGAACAGTTTTTTTCGCTATAACTTCGCCAAAAAAAGAGGTATCGATTTCAAATTTGGTATGTGGATGGAAGGCGGTAAGGACTATCACATATATTCCGGTTTTTGCGAAATTCAAAAAACTTTTTGGATTTTTCGATTATTATATGCAAAAAAATTATTTTTTAATTTTTGGGGGTCAAAATCCAAAAATTTCAAAAATCCGAGATAGCAGTTTTGTAGCCCTGTTGATTCTACAGCTTTTATGTTTTATCATTTTTCTGTATTCGCAAAGCTATAGGCCTGACAGCTCTTCCCGCGAAACCCTTTTTTGGGTCGAAAACGGCAGAACATGACGTCACTCTGACGTCATTTCCGGCCAACCTATCATAGCCTTTGGAAAAATTTTTGGTCACAATGTGTAAAATTGATGTCCGGGAGGGTACTGAAAGTTGGGTGACGATCGGCGCAGCGGTTCTGGAGATATATCGAAAAGTCTGGAGGGGGGGCAAAAAATAGCCCCCCCACCAGGGCGCGGGTTAAAGGAAATAGTCCACCTTTGAAATGAGCTTTTAAACTGAAATAGTAGATTAATAGAGCTCATTTTTGACCTCTTTTTCTCCAGCCTTTTGCCTGAAAGCACACTATAGCCTGAGATATTTCTCATTATCCTCATCCGCCCATTTTACCATAGTCTAGGTACTTTATGTCACCTATTATGAGGAACTTTGCACTTTTAGCTTTCCAACGACCTATTGAATGTAGCATTTGGAAAAGTAAACCGGACAAAATATCTCCTTAAGAAAGTGGCCTTAAAGAGGAAAACATCCCATTGTTAACCCGCGCCCGGCTGGGGGTCCTGGATTTCCACGCCCTGCTGGGGGGGGTGTTTGAACACCCCCCCTTCTAACTCGGCTCCTGGGCCACGTAGCGATACGCGGAAGGCGGCGTTCGAAAGAGCGTCAAAAATAATGAGGAAATCACTTCGGTCAATTTTTTGGTCAGGTCAAAGGTCAGGTCACCAGAGGTCATTGAAGGCAAAATTTCGCCGATTTCCAGGTCGAATGTCGAAAATTTCCAAGAACCCAACGCATAACTCGGGAACCAATAGAGCTACAGCGCCGCGGAAAAGCGCATTCGATAGCCCTATTAACGCCCTTTCTGAGTAATTTTTTCAGATTTGACCTAACGTCAACGGTTTTGCCTGCAGGGGGCAAAAACTGCAAAAATAGCCGATTTTTTCGGAAACAGTTTTTCTGCAATAACTTTTGACCCAAGCCTTGTACGAGCTTACTTTTACCGGCATCGTGTTCCTCTCGTCAAGACGCATCGATTGAACTATACCTTGACCTTGAAAGGTCAACTTGAAAATTTGACCCCAGGTCAAGGTCATGACCTGACCGGAAAGGGTCATGTTGCATATCAGTCGATCCGTATCGTCGAGCTGAACACATCTAAGGCGTTTTCATCGCTCTAGCATGCCTCTATCAAAAGTTATTTGCGAAAAACTGTTAGATACCATTCGTGACCTAAGATGACCTCAGGGCATAAACAGGGGTCACGGACACCATTTCCATGTTCAGTGTGTCTAAACCACTTGTAATTCAGTGTTTGGGAGTGTTTATAATGTCTTTCGTCCAATAGAGGCGCATTTCAATTTTCTCCCATTGACTTATAATGGGGAGGTCGCAAAATTGACCTGACCTTAGGTCATCGATATCAAAATTCTGAGATATACATTTTGTACATGCTATTGCTCTTAGCAATCGCTGAAAGTTTCAAAGCGATCGGTCACTCGGTGTAGCTATGACAGACATTGAAACTTTTTATGAGGTGAGGTCACTTCAAGTGACCTGGTGACCTGACCTTGAATGACCTTGGTCTGAAATTTTCACAACATGTGTAGAATTGATGTATGATAAGGTGTACAAAAAACGGCGGCGCTCCGCGCCGCCGTTTTTGAGATATTCGCGAAAAACCACAGGGGGGGGGGGGTTCAAACACCCCCCCCAGCAGGGCGCGGGTTAAGGATAGGTGCAATTGACCCCATGGGCTGGTTCAATTGACCCTCGCATCGGGGTCATTTGAAACGGGCGTAGAGCTGTTTTATAAGCATGCGTTTGGCACCAAAATATGTTTGAAACATAATTTTACATATCTTAAAATGAAGCCAAAAGAGCATATTTTTTCATGGCATTGTGCATTTTTCGATATGACAACTAGATCTCGCTGTGCATGTCAATATATAAAAAGTGGTTCAACTGGCCCCGCTCTCCCCTACGCCAGGAATGCGTCCTTATTCCAGGAATGCGTTCTTATCCGACAATACAGCCACCCGCGGCGAGGCTTTGGTTTTTTACCAATCAGCTCCAACCAGCTCAGCTTTAACCAATCAGCTTATCTGACACAATCCGACGAGTCTGTCTTCTGAACGCTGATTGGCTTGAGTGTGACGTCATCGCTATGCCATCATACAGTAGGTGCCGTAGAGAGTATCAACATAGTACCAATATGTTAAATAGTTTTAAATACTTTTTCGCGAATTGTACACTTCTGGCACCAGTTTTAAAAAGAAAATGAAAAATAATAATGTCAAAATGAAAAAAAACAACGATACCTTCATATTTCAAGAAGGTGGCCCTTTTCCTTTAATAGGTATTCGTCATTAGCTTGCACTCTCTGCAATCTGCTCATACTATTGCTTGTCCCTAGACGCGCTCACAGACAGCAGGGATAAGCCCATACAGTCAGCGGCCTGTTAGTTTCGCAAACAGCCGCTAGTGGCGCTAGGGTCGCCTATGTTGTGAGATAGGGCAAACTTCTCTCGCTCGGCGCCGTCTTGGGGTTAAAATTTGCGGGAAATTAACAATGCCACGCCCTTAACACATGAGTGGAGCACAATAAAATCGATGGAGCACCTTGCATTGCGATTAGTGACACACCCTAGTGTTCAAACACCCCCCCCCCCACACACACTTGGGCGCGGGTTAACTTGAACTGGTGTCCTGACCTGACATGACCTGGGGTCAAAAATTTCACACCTTGTCCAAAATTGATGTACCAAAAGGTACCCCAAGCGGCGCGGCGCTACGCGCCGCGGTTTTTTATTCACACGAAAAAAAACGCGACAGGGTGGTAACATATGCCCCCCCCCCACTGGGGTGAAGGTTAAGTGCTCATCCTAAGCGTCTCGTCGCATTCTTTCGTTTGCCTGCCTTGCGCGCTGCGCTGCGCCTTTTGGTTCTCGAATTATCGGCTGGGGGCACTTACCGCCCCCCCCCCCACCTCCCAGCAGCTGGTGGGTGGCGGAACACCCCGGCTACTTCCGGGAATAGGGATCACATTGGCAAATGATAAGTCCTTCCAAGTTTAGAATAAAGCGACGGCATAAAACGAATAGTTAAGGTGTCCAATTTGCTCTGGTATCCACTAGCTGGGCACTTACGGATCCAACCTGACCTCCGCTCTCTTGCACCTCTGGAGCCATCCAGTCCAGAGTGCCTTTCCAACTTGTCATGGCCTGAGTGCCCGATGTCAGCTCTTTGGATATACCAAAGTCGGTGAGCTTGGCCACGATGCCATCTTTCTCGTCCCGCACCAACAAGATGTTTTCGGGCTTGATATCCCGGTGCACTGGAAAAGAACATGTTTCTGTGTTACATAGGGAAGGGTGGAAGGACATCGCCACGATGTCCTCAGGCTTACGTGCACTGACGACACTTGTGTTTTGTGACTGGCTGAGGGGGATTAGGAGGTCGAAAATTGGGACAGGATCGGTGAGGAAGGCGACAGTCGCTGCCTGATCAAGACTCATCAGTGGCGAGGGCGCCGTGAGCAGACAGATCTACCGATACTTCGACGCCTCGATGGCGAGGTTGGCCGAAGCCGACTGGCCGCACCCCTTGTATGGAAAGAGGCCCCTTTCCCCGGTCTCGATGGCGAAACACAACACGGGAAAAGAGTTAAGCCCTCGGTTTTCGCTGGCGAAACACCGGTGGCCGCCCCCTCACACACCCCAACGAGGTGAGAAAAGCCGAGGTCCCCGGAAGTAGGACGTGTCACAGTCACAAGCGTGTGTGGCCTGCCGTAAGGCATCGCACTTCCGTAACTACCGTCTCTCACTTTTCTCACAGTCACTGAGTTCAACCACTGGATATTTATTGTCACTTCTCACAATTCACTCCCAGAATCCAGCTTCACTCCGCACCCCCACCAGACAGCGTTACACCCACACACAGACAGACTAAACCCGCCTACGGCTCATCCGCCCGAGATCAGCTCGCTGGTGCCCCGCGGCGCGGGACACCAGCGACCAATCAGCGCGCTCCCCGCGCATGACCTCACCAGGTCAGACACGCCTCGGGCGCCACGTGGCCCTAGCGGCCGGCTCGGCAGCTACACGGGCCGGCCGGCGACTCGGCGGGTACCGCTCAGCAGCGGTCGGTGACAACAGTGGGGTCAATTTGAACATATTTTTACGCCTTCTCCGTCGTACCAAATTACAGCTCAATCCTGGATGAAGGAAAACTGTTTCAGTAGCGCAAATGTCACTTGCTTGCAACCATGCAAGCCTCATTTTTGGACGAGCCGAGCATACCTCGAAAATAGCATAGCCTCACTTCTCCACCAAGTCACGGTGTGTTCAAACTGCCCAAACGTAGGGTAATTTGAACATACTGCCTTAACCCGCGCCCCACTGGGGGGGGCTATTTATAGCCCCCCCCCCCTATCCCGTTTTTCTGCAATAACTTCCAAACTGCTTGACGTATCGACGCCAACCTTTCAGTACCTTCGTCTGCATCAATTCGACACCTTGTGTCAAAACCTTCTTTGAGCTCAAAACCAATTCGACACCTTGTTTGAGCTTCGTACCACCATAGGCCGGCCGGAAATGACGTCAGAGTGACGTCATGTTCGGCCGATTTCGACGCAAAACATTGAACCACGGCAATCACTCCCAAGAGATCAGTTTTTAAGCTAGATCCAATTTCTTTGCATGAGAGGACTCAGAATAGATTGCGCTATCAAACTGCTATCTCGAATTTTTTAAATTTTGAAAATTCCGAAAATTTAATATAATAAAATTCAAAATTTATATTTTTACATTTTTTTTCCAATTTTTTTTTTGTATTTTCGAAAAACCCGGAATATATCTGATAGAACGCATTATTATGACTAACTCTAGCAAGTTTGAGCTACTATGCATTTCAGACCCCATGAGACCCTGCTTTTCGGCGATAATTTCTTCAATTTTTGTCCAATTAGCTTGAAATTTTGGTAGACGATATTTCAGCTCAAGCGCCAATTTTTGTCAATATGGTCTCTTAACAAAATATCAAAAATTAGAGCACTTGTCGTTGGCTCGTAATGTTAATCAGCTTTTGCACCCGGATAGAGGCTCGCTCGCTACCGCACCGGATTGGATAGGAGCGCTGGCCAATCACGTTGCGCCGGGCCCAACTAAGCTCCGCCCACTGGCCGTGACCGCGATGGGTCTATGCCGCTTCAGTCGGTGTCAGCACCGCGGAGAGGTCGGAGCGGGACCACATACTGGAGACAAGTGAAGCTGGCAAAGTTGTTTCGGGACGAAAGCCAAAAAATTATCCGTTTGAGGGCATTTGGTATCCTCTTCACCTTATTTTGGTATTTAAACGTCGAACCAGCTCAGAATATTCAAAATGATAAGAATCAAGGTAGGATCTATTGGAACGGAACCGGCCGTAGAAGGAAAGATGGATAGACTCTTGGACTCTGAACATTTATTTAAGCCGGAGTTGCACCTATCTCATCGTCAGGTTGGGTCAGGGGTCACTACCCGATTACCTATAAGATCATGTGTAAGCCTCTGCTTGACCCAAAAATATTGATATATGCCAATAAATGTTTCTGAGGAAGGCACAGAAAGCAACAAAGTAGGTTGAAGAGTCTCGGGCATGGCCGATTGCCTGGGGCATCGCTCCAGCGAAACGACCGTATTCGTGATTCGTGAAGCGGTGCGCGCGGGGCGCCGGGTGGGGCAGAAGCGTAATGTGTCGTATGGTAGAAATGGCCTTTATCGCGGTGTCATGTGTGTTATATTGTTAAGACGTGCACAAAAAGAAATAGCAATGTGGCAGGCGGACGTTGGGCACTGCACGAGAACGATCATCAATAAACTCGTATCTTTTTTTGTAAAACTTAAGTAACAGTAGGTATGTCCTCGATAGTGAGGAAACTACCTATCCCTAGGCTTTTACTTTTCATGTTTGCATTTCAACACACAAGCTCTGGGGGCAAAGTTAGTCTGGCGACCTCCTCAACCTAAGTCGATGATCAAATGGATTAGTCCTGAAGGTGTTCAATGCTTAGTTGCACCGGGATGATATAAATCGATCACGCCGGCATACATTCCTAATCAAATTTCATATATCAAACACATAAATTGCATCATGTTAATGGTGATTCTGTTTTGCAATTTTGACGTAATCTGACGCGATACATAATCTTACGCAATCATTTGAAATCACCAGCGTCTTTTATGCGCGTTTTTTCACAAGCCCCGAATCTTGTGTGGAAATATATATTTTTTTTGTGACTGAACAAGGTGTACGTACATTTGTGATCGATACAATTAGTCGAGGGCTTCAGCTGGTGCGTTACTTATGCACGCTATTTAGCTCATTCGATGAAGTTACGGCTGCAACGACAACTGCACGGCAGCTACGGTCCATGCGAGCCGCCCCGGTGCGACAGCTACTGCCCCGCCCGCTCCACGCAGCCGACTGACCGGCCAAGGTCACTACCCCGTCCGCCGGGAGGGCGGAGCTTAATGGTCACGTGTTTGTGACGTCACACCTACGCACGGATAGCCTCTACTCCACTGACGGATTTACGGAGCCGATTTTAACATTACGAGGCAACGACAAGTACCCTAAAATTTAATACTTTGTTAAGAGACCATATTGACGAAAATTGGCGCTTGAGCTGAAATGTGCATTGTGAAAATTTGAAGCAAATTGGACAAATAGTAAATAAATTATCGCCGAAAATTAGGGTCTCATGGGGTCTGAAAAGCATAGTAAACATCTTCAAAAATGGCCAAGTTATACGCATTATTGCAAAAAACTCACAATTATTAATTTTTCAAATCAATTTTTTCAGCACGTATTTGACATCGTACGCCAATATAAATAATTAAATATGGTGATGAAATTGACCAGTAACATGGCAGTAAGATGTATTTTTAAATAACAAAATGAGGCCGAAAATATAGAACTATATGTTCTATATTTTCGGCCTCATTTTGTTATTTAAAAATACATCTTACTGCCATGTTACTGGTCAATTTCATCACCATATTTAATTATTTGATCATGGCAAAACCGACCATTCAATACACCAATATAAATAGCACCATCGTGTTGCTGAGCTTAAACTGCATCCAATAGACACCTTTTTTGTTTTAATTTTAACTTCAAAATTTGACCTTTTTTGACCTGAAAGTGACCTGACCTAAGCTAAATTTGACTCAAAATGACCTCGAATGACACAGACGACATCAAATTCGAAATTTTTGGCCTAAATGGACCATAACACATGTGTCACGTGACCGACGCATGATATAATATTTTCGTGACCTGTGATGACCTGACCTTGACCTGAAAATCAAAGTACAAGTTTGGTACCCTCAGGGTATCTAGAGCATCTGTTCACGAGTGTGTGAACCAAAAAAGAGCCTGATTTGACTTGTAAGACGGCGGCCAGAGCCCAAAACGTGAACAAGCAAAAATGCTAATAATTTTTACTTTGACCTGACCTGTGACGTCATCGGTGACCTCGAGGTCAATGAAATTAGGTTTCGCTCGACAGTTTTTCCGGGGCTATCAGACGCCGTTTGAATTTTGACGATCGGCCCAGTAGTTTCGGAGTTAGGAGGGGGGCTATGAATAGCCCCCCCCCCCCGTAGGGCGTGTTATACGCAGACCCCAGTGGGGCGCGGGTTAAAATGCCATAAAAACGAAAATCTCGCCAGCACCGATGTTGTTTGATCCATAAACAAATAGGCAGAACAATTTAAAACATACCTTCATTTGAAAACTCAACAAAACAACAAAAATAACAGTTGCAGAGTATCAACATCTGCACGCTGCACACCGGTCAGTTGACAGAAGTCGCCTCTCTTCAATTAACAGAACGTCTATCATTTCATACAATTTCTGAGTAATTCTCTCAGATTTGACCTACCGTCAAACGTCAACGTTCTACCGTCAACGGTTTTGCTGACAGGGAAAAAAAAGCAAAAATAGCCGATTTTTAAGTTTTTTTTTTCTGCAATAACTTTTGGTTCAAGCCTTGCACGAGCTTCATTTTACCGGCATCGTGTTCCTCTCGTCAAGACGCATCGACTAAAGTATAATTTGACCTTGAAAGGTCAACTTGAATGTTTGACCTCAGTTCAAGGTCATATCCTTACCGGAAAGGGTCATGTTGCATATCAGTCGATCTGTATCGTTGAGCTGAACACATCCAAGGCGTTTTCATCGCTCGCTTGCCTATATCAAAAGGTATTCGCAAAAAAAAAACTGTTAGATACCAGTATAACGCCTTTGGGGGCGACTAACGGAGCGAGCGAGAGGGTGGGCCTTGCACGTGCGAAATTTCGAGAGGGTACCTCCAACTGACTTGTGCACTGCACCCTACTAACCGGTCCCTAACCGCGTACCGAATTTGAGCGCAATCGGCCCAGCCGTTCTTGAGATCTGGAAACGGCACCCTGCACGTGCGCACGTGCAGCAGCACCCCAACTCTGGCACATGGATATGCAGTGCCTAGTGGGTGCCTACCTACATGCTAACTTTCAGCGCAATCGGCCAAGTAGTTACCGAGATATTGCAACAGTTACAAAACTGACACCTCTTCGTTTTGCACGTGGCACGTGCATAAGGGGTCACCCACATGCATCGGGAATAGTCCAATACTTGGTAGAAGGAATGAAGCTACCCTACAAAAATTACCGCGTGTAAATCGGTCAAGTGGTTGCTGAGATATAGGCTTCGCAAAAGCGTCCGCACGGCCGGCCAGCCGGCCGGCCGCTCATACTCAGAAATTTCCGTTAATCTAAGAAAAGACTACGCTCGCTTCGCTCGCTCCGTAATCATTCGTGACCTGCGATGACCTCAGGGGCATAGGGAGAGTGACCCAATTACGCACACGTAAGGTTCAAATCGTAATTGCTGCCAAATGGCTGCGCCGATAGGGTTGTAAACACTCCGTTAAACACTCCTGTACGTTAGGCAATCAATTGTCTCTATAATCCCAGAAACGGGACTATGCTGGGATTTCAGTGTGGCTATGGTGACTGTTTTAAAAAAAGATCTGTATTTGTGCGTTATTTGGAACAGGTTTCCTAAAAACGCACAGCAAGAGCCCTTTATTACGCACATTTTTTCAGTATGTATGCAGCGATACGGCGTGCACTAAAATGGTAGTTTTCGGGACGGGCCGGCACCGTACCCGAACACTCATTTATCGGACGCTCTAGCTCCGAGGATTGACCTCGTGACGTCAGGCGCGCGCACCGCGGCGGCCGGGGCGGCGCCAGAGGCTCTTTTGCTCACTGGACACCGTGCGGCACGGTCGTGCTTTCTCTTAGCTCCGGTCCATCAGGTGAGAGCTTGTGGCAGAACAGTCTGCTTTTTCGTACAAGCACCGTTTTTCTCGCCACGGATGCTTATCCGTCGGACAGTAACTCATTCTGTGTCTACTGCGAGTTCTGCCCACGTTATTAATTCTGCCTCCGGGATATTCTCTGCCATATTATGCCTTGCTGGGCCCAGCCATACACAGTTACGTTTTCATCGGTTCTGGGCCTTCTCATCCCAGACCGTGTACACAGTACGCATACACTGTGTCGTTCTGGCGGTATAAAGTATGCGGTTTTAATATGACCGCTCGGCCGTGGGCCGGTGTTACGACTGCCACGTTATATTATTGGCAGCTACCAAGGCCCGTCTCCCGCCCCAGCCCCGCACTCAGCGGCGGTCGCCACCTGTGTCCCAGACCGTGTGCACAGTTCACATATACTGTGTTGTTCTGGCGGTACGACTTGCGCCGTCTTAATTTGACCGTTCGGCCTTTAGCCCTTTAGCCTATTACGGCCTTCTAGCCGGTATTACTGTTTCTGACGCACATACCCTCCTGTCCATCGTGGAAAGGTTGCTAGGGACATTTTGGCGCCCTTGGCTGCTAGCCTTGCGCTGGTCGGTGCAGTTCCTTGCTGCGTCGATAATAGGACTTATCACCAGTTTTGGCGTTGTCCCGAGGGGCAGCGGTTTACTGGCTAGTATATTTGCCCCTAAGGCCGGCTGCCGACGTTTCGGTCTGACGGCATGTGTCGTTTTGTTCGGTGTTACGCCAGCCATTCCGGACGTCCGTTCCGATGGCCTTCATTATTTTTTTATTTTTATTTCGCCCGTCGATCACCCCTGGCTTGGGCCCCATCTTTGTTCTTTTTCCCTCAACATCGGCGAATATTTGCGCGAATACGCTTTTTTCCATCCTTTTCTGGGCCCTCCTTAGCTAATTGCTCAGCATTCTAGCCCTACTTTTGCACAGTTCGGCCCAGGCGTTTTCCTGATAAGTCCTCGGGTTTTCCTTTCAGTCCCATGCTACTGGTCATTGGCGACAGCTACGCCCACTGGGCGTCGTCCCGCTGCCAGCTGCGCGAGGGCGTCCAAGCGGCCAGCCGTCGTGGCGCTCGCATCGCCGATGATGAATTCCGGAGATGGGCAATTCGTGTTGCCCATCACGTGCGCCCACAGGACGCTCTCCTCATCATTGGGGGCAATGATATGGCGCACGAACACTTTAGCCCTCGGCTGCTCGGCCAGCATTACGAGGAGCTCGTGCTGGGCCTCCTCGCCGCCGGTGTGGGGTTTGTCCACATCTTACCCATCCCGCCGCGCTCTGCGTCCCGGCCCGGCAGCGTACCGGCGCCGGTGTATCGGCGCCGTCGGCGGCTCACTAACCAAGTCCTGCGGAGGCTCTTCTGCCGACCGGTGGCAGCTCCCTGTGTCGCAATGTGCGAGTTCCCGATGGGTGACGGTTTCCTGGGCAGGGACGGCGTCCACCCGTCTGAGGATGGCTGGCGGCGCCTCCAAACCCTGATCAGCCATATCGCTGCCATCTCTGCTTGAGATGACCACTCACGTCCCTAGGCCAATGTTTTCGGCCATAGGCACCATAAGCGCGACAGCCGTTCTTGTGTTTCACATGCAGGTCGCATTTTTGTTAAATGTTTTCGCAGCTATCAGCGCACAGCGCATCATCTAATATGAGGGACATCTCAATGTAGAGGCGAGTTATGCAACGCATCGTTTGCTCGCCTTCTTTAGCACGACTGTGTTTCGAATAAATTTGCCGTGCCTACTTATGTCTTCTTCTTTCCATGTGCCGATCATGCCGAGTACGAGACTGCGGACCCGCGCCGGGCCCGCCCCGGCGGAAGCGGACGACCCTGGACGGCAGCGACGACTCGTCTCGCAGCCGGCGCGCCGAGGCAGTCTGCTCCGCCAGGTAGCCAGCAGCAGCCGCGCGGCGCCGAGCAGCGGCCCCAGCACCCGAGGCCGCCCTCGCGCCGCCAGCACCCCGGCCCACCGCCCAGCTGCTACACCACCGGCTGCGCGACGACTTTCCGGTCGCCGTGCTTCCTCGCGGGCAGCTCGAAGCAGCCCAGGAGTCTCCACCCGCGGATACGACTACCCAGATGTCCACACCTCGTCCAACGGCGGTGGTAGCGCTTGCGCGTCTGCCGCTCCAGACGGCGCCGGCGCAGCCCCGGCCGCCGTACCGCTCGACGCCGGCCAGCTGCGGCAGCTCGTGCAAGAGCTGGTGCAGGAGGCCCTGCCATCCACCAGCGCGGCCTGCCCGGAGACAAGCGCCGCCGGCGGACCGGCGATACACGCACTCCCGGGCGCCCATGATGCTGCGGCTCCAGGTACGGCAACTAATTACCCACTCAATACCTATGCTGTCTCTGCACCCATGCGTCAAAAAATTTTGGAACACAAATACGTAGAGCTTGGGCACTAGGGTGTGTCACTAATCGCAATGCAAGGTGCTCCATCGATTTTATTGTGCTCCACTCATGTGGAAAGGGCGTGGCATTGTTAATTTCCCGCAAATTTTAACCTCCAGGCGGCGCCGAGCGAGAGAAGTTTGCCCTATCTCACAACATAGGCGACCCTAGCGCCCCTGGCGGCTGTTTGCGAAACTAACAGGCCGTTGACTGTATGGGCTTATCCCTGCTTTCTGTAAGCGCGTCTAGGGACAAATAATAGTATGGGCAGATTGCAGAGAGTGCAAGCTAATGACGAATACCTATAATGAATACAATATATTGTCACAGGGGCCCAGGAACATTCTCCAAGTTGGGGTGCAAGCCCAAAATACCTGACATGACGCATATGAAATAGTAGCGTAGTCAGGGGGTCCCAGGAGGCACGTGCCATCTAGTCCCCCCCCCCCTATCGCATTCAGAGGACCCCTCGGGTCGGAGGGGCTCTGTGGCACCAGTTTACCGCTCAGGGTCTATGCTGGCCATATTTCGATTCAGAAAGAATAGGGCTCGTAACAGCACCTCGTGAGTCCAAAGAAGCCTCACTAAATTGTCCATGAGGGTTACACGCCGGCTTCTGAAGGCTACTGGCGGCCTCTGAGGGCCCTTTACCGGCCTCCTATGGCCGCTAGCGTGCCTCTGAGAGTCCTTGCCGGCCCAAGAGGGGCCATATCTAGGGCCTTACGCCAACCTGTAATCAGTAATGGCCTTACACCAATGTCTCAGACGGCCCCATTACGACGACTGTGAGACTGAGGGCCCTCACTGGTGCTTCTGAGAGCCCACCCGGCCATAAAGACCCCTGCGGTACCAACTGACCTCTGAGGGTCCACGCTGACTATATTTCAGCTGAGAAAGACCTCACAGGTCTCGTAAGAGCACCTCATGAGCCCCTAAGTAGCCACACTAAGATCTACGTCAGGGTCTACGCCGGCTTCTTAGGATCCCATAACGGAGGCCGTGAGGGCCCTCAGCAGGGCCTCTGAGGGTTCACAACCAGCACCTCTGAGAGACCCACACCAGTGGTTCTAAGGGCCCATAAGGACACCACTGAGGGTCCCCCAAGCCAGTGCCACACCATTTATGCAACCCTATATTGGTGGCTCTGAGGTACCCACACCTGCGCCTGTGAGGGTTCGGCAAAAGCATATCTGACGGCCACCTACCTGCAACTCTGAGGGCCCTACATCAGAGACTGAGGGCCGCACTGGCGTCTCAGAGTACCTTGTCGGTATCTAAGGACCCCACAGGGCTTCTGAAGATGCCGCCGGCCTCTGTGGGCCCCTTGCCGGTCTGAGGTCCCCCTCCCCGGTCGTTGAGGGCCCCCTGCCGACTTTTAAAGGGTTCGCACCAGCAGCTCTAAGGGCCACACACCCACATGTAACGGACCCACACCAGTGTCTCTGAGGGTCCACAACGGCGTCTGTATTCTGTGAGGACCCTCACCGGTGCTTATGAGGGATTCACACTAGCACCTCTGAGGGGCCACACGGGCGTATGTGAGGACCCCACACCAGTGCCTCTAAAGGCCCCTAATTGGAGGCTCTGAAGGCCCTGCATCGGTGATACTGAGGGTCCTACCAAAGGCACAACACAAGCCATTAGTCTCCTTCTGAGTCCCACACGCCGCCCTCCCACCATAGGCGGCGGAACGGGGAGGGCACCGGGGCACCGTGCCCCCTCTGATTTGGGCATTTTAACATTAGCCCTATGGGCGTTGCATGGAAAGAATGGGACCAAAAGTCGGCAGTGTCCCCCCCCCTCCACTTAATTGAAGGTGTTCCGCCGCTACTGCCTCCCACCGGAGCGAGTAAACCTGTATCAATCAACGACTTTACCACCGTTGTACGTCATAATGTTCTCATCACGCCAAATCAAATACCATCCGGAACCAAAATGGTCCAGTATAATATCTGACCTACCAAAGTTATGATCAAGTTCAGATAAAATCAAAGTGGGATGATAATAACAGGTGTTCTTAAATCGATGCCGAGTCAGCAGAAACCATTCACTTCACATGCAAGAGAAATACCTTGTGCTGATGTTTATATAAAAACAGACATGTAGGTCCATAAAAGGGTCCATAAAAAGTCCATAAAAAATAAAGAGATCCTTCATCGTTGCATCAATGTTGAGGGGGCGGCGCCCACTCGGCTCTCAAGTTGGAGGGGGGGGGGGGCAAGCGCCCCCACTGCCCCCCCCCTGTTCCCCGGGGTCTATGCAGTGAACGACGCTACAAAAAAAAAAAACATGTGACACCTAATAGCAGGCACTATAAACATGCGCTCGTACGTATCCCGTCAGACCAGGACGGGGATCGGGGGTAGTACTATGCAATATACATTAACACAGAACTATTTCGTGCTTTAAGATGCATAACATCACATTTTCACCAACATTCTGAGTGCCAGACAAGCCAACAGCAAGGCGTCATTTCGGTAAAATGCATTTAATGATGATCGTAAGCTCACAAAGCATAGCGGGCGTGTTAGTTCAAAACATTGCCGCTAGGGGCGCTGAGGTCGCTAATGCTGAGAGATAGGCCAAAGTGTGGGCGGTCGGCGCCGCATGGGTGTTAATATTTGGGGGAAATAAAAAATGTCACACGGTTTCTACGTGTCTGGGGCACGATAAAATCAGTGGAGCACCATGTTTTGCGAAAAAAGTGCCCAAAATGACACACCCTATTGGGCACCTACTGGAGCCCAACGAGCACACCAGCGACGGTCCCAGTACCACTTTCCAACTGGTCGATGGTACGCTGCGCTCTAACCCCCGCCCCCCACGCGCCATCGGCTCGTTCGGTACATGGAGCGCCGCCTTTATCAAATTTGCGGCGATATACACCGAGGCATATCCTTCCGAGGCTGTCGGCCTCCTTAAACACATGTATCTGGTCAGCCAGCTAAATGCGCCTGGTTTAGGTTTTGCCTGGAGGGACTTCGATCAGGCCTTTCGTAAAGCGCGGGAGATCGATCCGATCAACCATCGCTGGGGCGAAACGACTGAGTCGTCGCCGATGTGGCTCCAATCCGTAGCCCATGGGGTCGGAGGAGCGGCCAGGGGTTCTTCACTCCCGGCGCGTAGCCCCTCTCAGGGCAACTTTCGACCCTGTTATGCCTTCAACGGCTCGCGGGGCTGCAACAGATCCAGGTGCCGGTTCCAGCACCGATGTCGTGGCTGCCAGGGGCCGCATTCCCTCCAGCGGTGCCCCACGCGAGCAGGCCCTTCTCGAGCCACCCACGAGCGTAAAGCCACCGCCACAAAGCAGGAGTAGCTTGGGCGCTCCGACGCCAACTTCACTCGCCCAGCCATCGGTGCCCCCGCACGTTCTCGGCCAACTTCTAGTAGGCTATGACGCCGAATTAAGCCATTATTTGATTTCTGGATTTACGAACGGGTTCAAACTCGGCTGCGATGACTTGCTTCCGGGTCCAATGCATAGCAATCTGCCGTCTTGCGAGTTGGCCCCACACGTCATCGACAGCTACATCGTGTCAGAGATGCGCGCCGGGAGGCTGGCAGGTCCGTTTTCACCTGCTGATCACGCGGTCACCAGGATCTCCCCTATCGGTCTAGTCCCCAAAAAGTCCGGTTCATACAGAGTCATACATCACTTGTCGTTCCCGGCAGGCGATTCGGTGAACGATCACATTCCGAAACATTTCACCGCAGTTCAGTACGGTTCACTGGATGACGCTATTGATGCGATTATCACACTGGATAACCCCTATTTGGCAAAAACAGACATCGTTAATGCATTTCGCATCGTTCCGGTTGCTGCCTCAGACGCCCAGTCACTTGGGTTCCAGTGGCGAGGTCGCATTTACAGAGACTGTGCTCAGCCAATGGGATGCTCAAGCAGCTCCCAAATATTTCAGTCTGTCAGCGACGCGCTCACGTGGATTGCCCAGAACAAATTCGGCGCCGGTCGCATTATCTCAGTCCTCGATGTTTTTCTTTTCATCGGTGGCTCACATGCCGCATGCCAATCCTCTCTCGCTGGATTCCAGGACATGTGCGATCACTTACGGATCCCTTTGCATCCCGACAAAACGGTCCAGCCTTGCCAGTCACTCACCTTTCTTGGCGTCGAAATCGACTTGGTCGCGCAGGAACTGAGACTTCCCCAGGACAAGCTGGAGAAGGCTCGCTCAGCCGTGTCTGCCCTTCTTCACCGTCGCAAGGCTCCTCTTCGCGACGTTCAGGCATGCATTGGTCTGCTGCAATTTGCCTGCATCACGATGCCTCTGGGAAGAGTCTTCCTGCGCCACATGTTTGACCTTTTGCACGGGCACCCGCCGCCCGTTTCACCGAGTCTCTATTACCAGCGCTGCCCGGCTGGATCTACGAGCCTGGTCGACCTTACTCGGGCAGTGTTCCGGTCGCTCTCTGCTAGATCGGCGCCGCTGGCTCCGTGAGCCCGGGCTGCTTCTGGAGACGGACGCTGCGGGGTCAGTGGGTCTCGGGGCTGTGTGTGGCCGCCGCTGGTTACTGGGGTCCTGGCCGGACTGGTTGCAGGAGGCACACATTGGCATAAAGAGCTGGTGGCCGTGGTGGTCCCCATCCAGGTCTGGTCCGCTGCATTTGAGCACAGGTGCGTCCTGATCCGGTCCGACAACGCCAATGTCGTTACGGCGTTTAACTCACAATCCTCGCGCTCGCCTGATGCAATGGTGTGGCTTCGTCACCTGTTCCTTTTAGCAGTCAGAAATGACATCCTCATCAAGGCCGTACACGTTGCCGGCACAAGCAACGCGGCGCCTGATGCCTTGTCTCGTGGTTTGGTGCAGGTTTTTCGACGCCTTCGTCCGGACGCCGCATCAGCAGCCACTGTCTGGGACTGGACCGCCTTCAACATGCTGAGACCGTCGCAGAGCTGACTCAGGCGGCGCTAGCTCCGACGACGGCACGCGCCTACGAGGGCACCTGGAATGGCATCCGGATTTTTCTCCAACGACCGGCCAGTCGCCCGCTGTTTCCTCTCACGGTCAGCGAGGTGGCAGATTACCTGGCCAATCGGTTCGACGCTGGTTGCGGCCCGGCAGCCCTTGCCAGCCATTGCTCGGCCCTAGCATACGCTCATCGCATTAACGGTCTGTCTGACCCTACCTCCGATTTTCGCATCCGCAAGCTGCTCGCGGGCGCCCGGCGCCTCCGGCCGAGCTGGGATCGGCGCGCACCTCTCTCGCTGACGGAGCTTAGCAGGGTTTGTGACGCGCTGCGCTCTCTGCGCACATCTTCATTAGAGGCCGCCGCTCTGCGAGCTGCGTTTACTCTCGCCTTTTTCGCCATGCTACGGCCGGGCGAGGTGTCGGTCGGTGCGAGTTCAGAGCACACTCTGCGCCTTGAGCACGTGCTCTTGCAAGGCAGTTTTCTCTCAATCACCGTCCCCACCTCAAAGACCTCGCGCCGGCCGTTTACAACTGTTCTCAACGCGCGGCCTGATATCGCGACCTGTCCAGTTCGGGCAATGGCCGACTATCTGCGGCTTCGCCCGGCGCGCCTTTCCACGAACATACTGTTCCTTTCCGCTGACGGGCGCCCTTTGACCGCCAAGAGGCTGTCTCTCATGCTCCGCCGTGCCGGCACCCGCGCGGGTATTCCCGCTGCGACACTGACAGGGCATTGCCTCAGAATCGGCGGCGCTTCCCACGGCGCCCGCGAGGGCATGTCTCAAGTCCAACTCTGTGAGGCCGGGCGCTGGCGCTCGGCTGCCATGTGGAGATATCTTCGGCGACCCATTTCCCTCCTGGAGATCAGCGGCAGTGACCGCTAGCAGCCTCCATGTCGTTGTCGTTTGTAGGTCCTCGGAGCTAGTTTTCCCAGGCTCGCGATACCGACACGGCCCGCTGGCCGCGGTGTCGCGTGCGTGGCTATTTCCAGTTCCCCATTTTTTTTCTCCCCACATTTCTCTGCGCGCAGCAGACGATCCACACAGCGTCACGTCTACACGACATTTTCCCCTGCGCGGCGTGTTTACACAGGGGGGAGGGCGCTATACCGACACAGCCCTTTTTCGGCTGCGGTATCTACACATTTTTTTTTTGTACCCGTCGCGATCGAGATACCGACACTGCCCTAGTCCGGCAGCGGTATCGCGATCATCACCATACATCTTGTATCGCATAAGTGTGCCTCTAACAAACATACGCTTCACATTATCGTAGGCTTCTCCGCCCGTCCCGGGGCTCGGGTTTAGCTGTGCGCTCGCCCGCGTTTCTTCATACATTTATCGCTTGTCGCCTTCCCTCGGTGTTTCGGTGTTGGGGGGTATGGGCGTGCACCTCACAAAGGCTGGCTGTGTGAAATGGTCGCTTATGTTAACCGACCTTATGTTCACCGACGAATACATTCCCGGAGCACAAGCCAGCCTTTTCCTCGGGAGCGAGACGGCGGATAAATATTAACTTTTCATTGCACATTCAGTCATTAACGTCTTAACCCGCGCCCTGCTGGGGGGGTGTTTGAACACCCCCTTTGTGGTTTTTCGCGAATATCTCAAAAACGGCGGCGCGGAGCGCCGCCGTTTTTGGTACACCTTATCATACATCAATTCTACACATGTTGTAAAAATTTCAGACCAAGGTCATTCAACGTCAGGTCACCAGGTCACTTGAAGTGACCTCACCTCATAAAAAGTTTCAATGTCTCATAGCTACACCGAGTGACCGATCGCTTTGAAACTTTGAGCGATTGCTAAGAGCAATAGCATGTACAAAATTATATCTCAGAATTTTGATATCGATGACCTAAGGTCAGGTCAATTTTGCGACCTCCCCATTATAAGTCAATGGGAGAAAATTGAAATGCGCCTCTTTTGGATGAAAGACATTATAAACACTCCCAAACACCGAATTACAAGTAGTTTAGACACACTGAACATGAAAATGGTGTCCGTGACCCTCGTTTATGCCCTGAGGTCATCTTAGGTTACGAATGGTATCTAACAGTTTTTTCGCAAATAACTTTTGATAGAGGCATGCTAGAGCGATGAAAACGCCTTAGATGTGTTCAGCTCGACGATACGGATCGACTGATATGCAACATGACCCTTTCCGGTCAGGTCATGACCTTGACCTGAGGTCAAATTTTTAAGTTGACCTTTCAAGGTCAAATTATAGTTCATTTGATGCGTCTTGACGAGAGGAACACGATGCCGGTAAAAGTAAGCTCGTACAGGGCTTGGGTCAAAAGTTATTGCAGAAAAAACGGTTTCCGAAAAAATCGGCTATTTTTGCAGTTTTTGCCCCCTGCAGGCAAAACCGTTAACGTTAGGTCAAATCTGAGAGGATTAGTCAGAAAGGGCGTTAATAGGGCTATCGAATGCGCTTTTCCGCGGCGCTGTAGCTCTATTGGTTCCCGAGTTATGCGTTGGCTTCTTGGAAATTTTCGACATTCAACCTGGAAATCGGCGAAATTTTGCCTTCAATGACCTCTGGTGACCTGACCTTTGACCTGACCAAAAAATTGACCGAAGTGATTTCGTCATTATTTTTGACGCTCTTTCGAACGCCGCCTTCCGCGTATCGCTACGTGGCCCAGGAGCCGAGTTACAAGGGGGGGGGGGTGCTCAAACACCCCCCCCCCAGCAGGGCGTGGAAATCCAGGACCCCCAGCCGGGTGCGGGCTAACCCGCGCATGACTGGGGTATTTTCCATAAAGCGAGTGACGGGGGGCTCTCCAGAGCCCCCCTCCTATCTACGAAACTACTGGGCCGATCGTCAAAATTCAAACGGCGTATGATAGCCCTGGAAAAACTGTCTAGCGAAACCTATTTTCATTGACCTGGAGGTTACCGATGACGTCACAGGTCAGGTCAAAGTAAAAATTATCGACATTTTTGCTAGTTCACAATTTAGGCTCTGACCGCCGGACCGCCGGTCCGATCAGGCTCATTTTTGGTTTACGCACTACTTGACGGATGCCTTAGATACCCTGAGGGTACCGAACTTTTACTTCGAATTTTTAAGGTCAAGGCCAGGTCATCCTAGCCCGCGCCCTGGTGGGGTCTGTTTATAACGCGACCTGGTGGGGGGCTATTTTTGCCCCCCCCCCCTCGTATCTCCAAAACTACTGGACGGATCCGCAAAATTCAAACGGCGTTCGAAAGGCCTGTCAAATTTATCGAAGGAAACCAAATTTAATTGACCTCGGGGTCACCGATGACGTCACAGGTCAGGTCAAAGATGAAATGTTTCACCGTTCACGGGTCTTCTAGGGAATGCGCTATAACACCGAGGAAAACGCATTTTGTCGAGAATCAGCGATAGGGCGTCAGTTGCCTAGTAGATATGTTGCTATTAGAGGTCACTGACAATACCAGGTCACGTCAAAGGTCAGGTCACCAAGGGTCACAGGTCAGGTCACATGAGCCCAACTTTACTAAGGTTGTGTGATGCATGTTTTATGGCCAATTTTTCATTTCCAACTCAATGGTGTTGGTTATAAGACTATCAGGTACGGCTTAGGTCACTTTCTGGTGAAGTGACCCTGAAGTGACCTTTCTGGCCAAAAAAGGTCAAATTTTAAAAATGATAGTTTTGCATAAAATGCGTATTGATTCGATGCAGCTCGTCACGGGGAGTCTAATGGTGGTCTTTGTTTTGCGGTACGGGTTCTAGAATTGTTAAAAATTGAGTTTGAAAATTTACGTCATCAATTTGGAACAGTTTTTTTCGCTATAACTTGGCCAAAAAAAGAGGTATCGATCTCAATTTTGGTATGTAGATAGAAGGCGGTAAGGACTATCACATATATTCCGTTTTTTTTTCGAAATTCAAAAAACTTTTTGGATTTTTTGGCTATTTTATTCAAAAAATCTATTTTTTATTTTTGGGGGTCAAAATCCAAAATTTTTAAAAATCCGAGATCGCAGTTTTGTAGCCCTGTCAATTCTACAGCTTTTATGTTCGTATCATTTTTCTGTATTTGCAAAGCAATAGGCCTGACAGCTCTTCCCGCGAAACCCTTTTTTGGGTCGAAAACGGCAGAACATGACGTCACTCTGACGTCATTTCCGGCCAACCTATCATAGCCTTTGGAAAAAATTTTTGGTCACCATATGTAAAATTGATGTCCGGGAGGGTATTCAAAGTTTGGTGACGCTCGGCGCAGCGGTTCTGGAGATATATCGAAAAGTCTGGAGGGGGACAAAAAATAGCCCCCCCACCAGGTCGCGGGCTAGGTCATGAAAATTGTATTGTTGTGGCGGGAACTAATTTAGTGGCGCTGACCGCGCAGCCGATTGGCGCGGACGCGCAATTATCGTTTGAGTTTTACGCCTTTGTTGATAGTGTTGGTCGTTGCGGTGATTATGATTTGATATTACGATCGACACTTAGTTAGTAATATGTTTGGTTCGAAATGGCTTTGTTCAGTTTCGATCCTTTATTTCGCATAACCTGTTCACCCCCTCTCTTTATGATTGTCAACTGTTTTGGGTCGTAAGGACAAAGAGGTGTCGAGTCACCTCTAGAGCTTCTTCCGTTCTTGACCTTGGCCGAGATAGTGCCATGCGTGTCAGGTGTTTTTCTGTTGTGTGTGTGGGGGAATAAACCGCAAGTGAGGCGGACGCAGGTTTGTCCAAACCTCCCCCACCCCGAGGGCACAACAAGTGGCGACAAGGCGTAAGTTTTTACGCGGCCGTGATAACTGTCGGCCATGGATTTTTCGGTGGCCCCTGCGCCGTTTTTGCCGGCGGCCGGCGCCGAGCCCGGTACGGCCTGGCCGCGGTGGATAAGGATGTTCGATAACTTCCTGGTGGCCGTGGGCGGCGGCTCATTTTCAGCTGCGCGCAAGGAGGCCATCCTTCTCACGTGCCTGGGGGCGGAGGGGCAGCGAATTTTCGAGTCCCTCCCAGCTGCTGTCAAGCAGGAAGGCGAGGACCAGTACGCCTTCACCAGGCGGCGCCTGGAGGCCCAGTTCGCTCCTCGCCAGAATGTGTGTGTGGAGCGTTACCGTTTCAGGAGCCGGGTGCAGCAAACTGAGGAAACAGTCCAGCAGTGGGTGTCGATACTGCGCCAGCTGGCCAGCTCCTGTGAATATGGTGACAGAACCGACGAGTTCATAAGGGACCAGGTCATCGAGCGTACTAACTCTTCCAAGTTGCGACAGAGACTTCTTATCGAGGGCTCTGACCTGACTTTGGAGCGCACCCTCACCATCAGTGACACACTGGAGTCGGCTGAACGTGAGGCTCGGGTGATGGAGGCACCAGCTGCTCCAGTTCCTGTTCAGGCTGTCCAGCAGCAGCAGCAGCAGCGTCGGCGGCCTCAGCGTGGTGGGGCCAGGACCCGTGCTGCTGGTCGGGTCTCCACTCATCAGCAACAGCCTCAGCAGCAGAGGCCGGCAGGGAGTAGCAGTAGCCTGTGCTGGGGGTGCGGGCGTGCTGGACACAGGCGAGGGGACCAGTGTTGCCCTGCTGTCAATGTGAAGTGCTCCAAATGTGGGAAAGCGAATCACTTTGCCCAGCACTGTGTCCAGAAGCGAGTGGTGTCCAGTGTTCAAGTGCTGGCAATCGCGGCATCACCAATGACTCTGACAGCCCAGGTGGAGGGGAGGGAGGTCGTGTTCACGGTAGACTCTGGCTCCCCAGTGTCCCTCCTCCCCAGACACCTGGCGCCTGGGGCCCTTGAGCCAGCAGCAGAGCGCCTGTGCTCATATGGGGGGAGTGTGTTAGATGTGTTAGGGGTAAAAAGGGTAAATGTGTCATGCAGGGGGGAGCGTCATGATGTAACTGTGTATGTTGTGCCGCATGGTCGTGCTCTGATGGGCCTGGACATGATGAAACTGTTCAAAGTGTGCATTATTGGTGACAGTGTATGCTCTGTGTCCACAGACCCGTCCTGTCACGCCAGCCCAGTCCCTTCGCCCGTCGGGCCAGCCGAACCTGCCAGCCCTCACGCCGGTCAACCTGCCTCACCGTCCGAACCTGCCTCTCCGACTGGACCTGCTTCTCCGTCAGGAGAGCAGCCAGCCATCCTGGGCTACCAGCACCGGGTGACCATCGACCCAGGGGTGGCGCCAGTGCGCCAGCCCCTGCGGAGGCTGCCCTTGGCAGTGCTGGACGAGGTGAGTGCCAGGCTCAAGGAGCTGGAGGAGCAAGGGATAATTGAAAAGGTCAGTGCATCTACCTGGGTCTCTCCTCTTGTGGTGGGAAGGAAGCGGGATAGGTCCATCCGCCTGTGTGTAGACATGAGGCGGGTCAACAAAGCTGTGATTACGGATGGCTACCCGCTCCCCAGGATCGAAGATGTCCTTGACCGCCTGAGTGGATCTCAGGTCTTTTCCAGGCTGGACTTAAAGGATGCATATCACCAGCTGGAGCTCCATCCTGACAGCAGAGACCTAACGACTTTTATAAGTCATCAGGGACTCTACCGGTTCCGGCGCGTCAACTTCGGCCTCGCGAGCGCCGGGCCGTGCTTCCAGAGAGTGATGGCGTCCATGCTGGAGGGGGTGCCAGGCGTGGAGGTATACCTGGACGACATCCTGGTCCACGCGCCGTCCCAGGCCGAGCACGACGCCCGTCTGAGGGAAGTGCTGCGGCGTTTCGATGCCCACAAGGTGCGGGTCAACTGGCCCAAGAGCGTGACGAATCAGAGCGAGCTCTCCTTTCTGGGATATCTGGTCTCGTCAGCTGGTGTCCGCATCGACCGGGAGCGGATCAGGCCGTTGTTGGAGGCGGCCGAGCCGCGGGACGAAAAGAGCCTGCGCGCATTCCTCGGTGCCGTAGGGTATCATGCGCGGTTTCTGCCACGGTTCTCGGACGCAGTAGAGCCGCTGAGGGCCGCGCTCCGGGCGGACCAGTTCGAGTGGACGGCGGCGCTGTCCAGCGCGGTCCGCCGCGTCAAGGACGCGATAAGCGAAGCACCAGCACTGTGCATGTTCAGCACGGAGCTACGAACGGTGCTCTCCACTGACGCCAGTGACGTCGGCTGCGGTGCGTGCGTGACGCAAATGGACGCCTCGGGTCAGCCCAGGGTCATTGCGTACGCCTCGAAGTCTTTCTCGGCGGCCGAACGCAACTACTCGGTAGTGAGGAAGGAGGCGCTGGCATGTGTATGGGCCGTCGAGAAGTTTCGCCACTACCTGTGGGGTCGGCGATTCACCCTCCGAACCGATCACCAGGCTCTCTGCACCATTTTCGGTGTCAAGGGCTCCAACCGCGTCGGCCGGCGAGTCGCGAGGTGGGAGGCCCGGCTGCTGGAGTTTGCGTTCGACGTCGAGTACGTCAGGTCGGAGCGGAACGGAGTGGCGGACGGCCTGTCCCGTCTGCCGGTCGCCGAGACCTGGTGGCCTGATGATGATTCTATCCAGATCGCGGCTCTGTCGTTAGCGGCAGCAGTCACGGAGGAGGAGCTGCGGGACGCCTCGGCGTCAGACGAGTGTCTGGACGTGATCCGGGGGTACCTCGCCGGACGGTGGCCTCGCCAGAGGGATGTCGATCCTCGGGCGACTGGTTTTTACCAGGTGAGAGACGAACTGTCCCAGCTCGGACCGCTGCTTTTCCGCGGCGAGCGACTGGTTGTGCCGGCGGCGCTGCGTGAGCGCGTCCTGAGGAACGCCCACGAGGGTCACCAAGGTGAGACAAGGACCAAGCAGCGCCTGCGCGCGCAGTTCTGGTGGCCGCGGCTGGACAAGGAGGTACGTGACCTCCTGCGGAGCTGTGAGGTGTGCACGCAGCATGACGGCCACGTGCGGCAGGAGCGGCCCCCTCTCCAGCCGATTCCTCTTCCGGACGGTCCGTGGCAGCGCCTCATGATCGATGTGATTGGGCCCATGCATGGGCCCCAGCACGAGCGGTACGGCATCGTCTTGTGCGACATGTTCAGCAGGTGGCCAGAGGTGGCGCTGTGTCGGGACGCGACGGCGGCGTCTATAATCAGCTTCCTGGAGGCGGTGTTCAGCCGCGAGGGGTTGCCGTTGGAGCTGGTCTCCGACAACGGTCCAGCGTTCCGGTCTGCCCAACTCCGTGATTTTTTGACCCGACTGGGGGTCAAGCAGACTTTCAGCTCACCATACTCTCCGCAGTCCTGTGGCATGGTGGAGCGTCTGAATCGGACGGTAAAGGACGCCATCCAGTCGGCACGGCTGGCCCGGGAGCCGCGCTCGGAGTACTTGAGGCGGTTCCTCACTGAGTACCGGGCTACCCCGCACGCAGGTACGGGAGTGACGCCGTTCCGGCTGATGAGGGGGCGGGAGGCACGGACGTTGCTGGACGTCGTGCCAGGTGAGGTTTCCTCGCCGGACACCGGCAGTGAGCTTCGTGCGCGACACGAAAAGTATCAGGCGGCCTACAAAGCCAGATATGACCGGGGGTCGACTGGCGCCCCGCGCTGGCGCGTCGGCGACTGGGTTCGGGTCCGACAGCCGGTGAGTGGGCGTGTGGAGGGCCAGAGGGCCGTGCAGATCAGCCGGAGGACTGGCCCGGTAAGTTACCGGCTCACCAGCGGCGAGCGTGTCCACGCTAGACGCTTGGTGCCCGGCCGGCCAGAAGGTGAGGACGCGGCCGCGCCGCGGGGTGGTCCCGGCGGTGGTGCTAATCCAGTTCCTGAGCCCCGCCCCACGCCAGTGCGCACCCGCTCCTCGGCACTCAGAAGTGCTGCTCACAGCCGCTGTCCAACCCCAAAGTGTACCGCCCCGGCGGGTGAGCCAGGGCCCCGCCGTAGCAGGCGGGGTCGCAGAGGCCCAGATCGGTTCACTCCGGGCGAGTAGCGTTAGGATTGGGCTATCATCGTAAGTTACGTTTGATAGCTGTGAGTGTAATGGTTTCCGCGGATAGTGGGAGGCTTAAGAAGCGGGAGTGTTTCCCATTAAAGAGAGGGGTGGTGGCGGGAACTAATTTAGTGGCGCTGACCGCGCAGCCGATTGGCGCGGACGCGCAATTATCGTTTGAGTTTTACGCCTTTGTTGATAGTGTTGGTCGTTGCGGTGATTATGATTTGATATTACGATCGACACTTAGTTAGTAATATGTTTGGTTCGAAATGGCTTTGTTCAGTTTCGATCCTTTATTTCGCATAACCTGTTCACCCCCTCTCTTTATGATTGTCAACTGTTTTGGGTCGTAAGGACAAAGAGGTGTCGAGTCACCTCTAGAGCTTCTTCCGTTCTTGACCTTGGCCGAGATAGTGCCATGCGTGTCAGGTGTTTTTCTGTTGTGTGTGTGGGGGAATAAACCGCAAGTGAGGCGGACGCAGGTTTGTCCAAACCTCCCCCACCCCGAGGGCACAACATGTATATCATTTATCGGTCACGTGACGCATGTTTTATGGTCCATTTTACTCGTAGATTTCGAAAATAGTGTCGTATGTGTCATTTGAGGTCATTGTCAGCTGAATTATCGAAGGTCAGGTCACTTTCAGGTCAGAAAAGGTCAAATTTTGAAAATGAAATTTTTCAATAAAAAAGGTGCCTATCAGATGCAGTTTGAGCTCAGGAACACGATGGTGCCATTTATATTGCTGTACGACGTCAAGAACGTACTGAAAAATGGATTTGAAAAAAAAAATAAAATTGTAAAATTTTCACAATAATGCGAATAACTTGGCTATTTTTGAAGATATTGGGCTAAAACTTGCTAGATTAGTTCAATGGTGTGTGTTCAGTGGCGTAGCCAGAAATCAGCGAAAGGGGGGCCATGGTGCTCGAGGGGGCGACTTTTTCCCTTGAGAGGGGCGCCATAGTGAGCTAGTGACAGGGGGTCAGTCTAAAATGTAACGTCATATATTCATGCATGATTTACTAGGTGTTACTACGGACCCGGCACGAGTATCAGAACCAGGTTTCGCTGATTTTTCATAAAATCCAATTAATGCAATTTGCAGCCCAGTGTTTTTTATCAAAAGCCTTTATCTTTATGCATATTTAGCACGATATAGGAAACGAGCTCAGGCTACGGACATCTTATTCTCAAAATACACACCCACTCGAATTCGAAACGGTCAAATATGCGTTGATCGATAGGCACAATCTTTATTCTTTGCAAAAAAAAAAAAAAACAAACATACAGGTTCACTCACTGAACCAAAGTGACCTGTGGACTGCAGCCTCTGGTCGACCGGGGTGGCCGTGCTTAGAATCTCAGACACTCATGACTGCATGAGTGCCAGATGGGTGAGGCGTGAGACTGTCCCATATAGTGGCACGAAGGTTAAGAATGTCTTCGGCCGGCGTAGTATAGAAGACGACTTTTGATGATGTGAGTGTGCATGGTCGACTTTGAATAAGTGCCATAGAAACCTGCTGATCTCACCGAACATTCGCCTTGCGTAATCCCCAGACCAAATATCTTCCTTGAGGGCCAGGTCAATTTTGCGACCTCTCTTTAAGTACCTATAAGTTACCGACTACCTATAAGCTAACGTGCTGGTGGCCTGTGCTTTCCGTGTCGTGCTGGGGGGGGGGGGGGTGTTTTCACGTCCCCCCTCTAACTCGGCTCCTGGGCCACGTAGCGACACGCGGTAAGGGGAAATCGAAAGAGCGTCAAAAATAATGACGGAATGACTTCGTTTCAATTTTTAGGTCAGGTCAAAGGTCAGGTCACCAGAGGTCATCAAAGGTAAAATTTAGTCCATTTCAACAATTTTGGAAACTGCCAACGGCTAACTCTTAGGTCTTTTAACTTTTTTGAGGTAAGGTCACTTGACGTGCCCTAGTGACCTGACCTTGAACGACCCTCATCTGAAATTTAACAAGCTGTGTAGAAAAGATGTATGAACAGGTGTACCAAAGACAGCGCAGGCGCTGCGCGACGCCGTTTTTGAGATGTTCGCGAGAAAAAAACCTAAGGGGGGCGTAACCCCCCCCCCTCCAGCACGGCGCGGATTAATGGGAGACAATTGAAATGCTCTTCTTCTGAACGAAAACAACCTCAACCATCGGGATGCAGGTAAATATGACACATTTAATCGGTAAATTAATCGTGATGTGACCACTTCTATGTTACTGAGGTCATCTCAGGTCATGAAAGGTCTCCAGTAGATTTTGGACAATAACTTTTGATAGAGATATGGTAGAGCAATGAAACACCCTATATAATTATTTTCCTTCTCGAAAATATGGATCGACTAATATGCAATATGACCTTTACCGGTTAGGTTATGACCTTTACCTTAGGTCAAATTCTCAAATGCCCTTTTATGTAATGTCAAATTCTAGTTCATTTGACTCGTCTGTCTCGAAAAATGGAACACGATGCTGGTTGAACTAATCTCGTGCAGGTCTGAGCCAAAAGGTGTTACAGATAAACGTCCTCCGCGAAAACGTATATTTTGAGGCTAAAACGTTTACCTTAGGTCAAATATGAGATAATCAATAAGAGAGAGCATAAGAAAGAGCTATCGAATATGCGCTTTGCTGCGGCGCTGTAGTTCAATCTCTTTCTGAATCCTGACTTATGCGCCGCTTTGTCGAAAAATGTCAACATCGGCGAAATTTGATTTTCGGTTGTCGCTGGTGACCTGACCTTCGACCAGTTCGACCTAACCTTAAAATGATCTAAGTAGTTTTGTAATAGTTTTTGACGCTCTTTTGAACGCCGCCTACTGCGTGTCTCGACATGGCCCACAAGCTGAGTTAGAAGTGGGTGTTCAAACACCCCCAGCAGGTTCAATAAAAAAAACACTTACGCTGGGGGCGGCACCGCACTGCTAGGCGCTATCGGCATCGCAATAATGGGCGGCACAGCGCTGAGGGGCGCCACTTGCATTGAGGGGTGGCATTGTACGGTGAAGGGGCAGCGTCGCGTTGAGGGGCGGTAGGTATCGCAACGAGGGTGGCACTTACAAGGCTGCCTAATAAGGAACGCTTGGCACATCCAAGCCCAGCTCGGCGCCGCCTAGCTGCTGCATCCTGAAAAGGGCCCTTGGTGTCGATGAGAAAGCCCCATTGTCAAATAATTGCCTAGCGTCAGTGGTTTCGGGGGGGGGGGCGACCGAAGTATCCAATTCAGTTTCGCGTCAGTGACTACTGGAGGGCGTCAACGACCTCGGATAGGGCGAATGTGATCTTCAGAAGGGCACCGGGTGCTCTAGAGGGGTGCAATGCTTGGATGGGGTCACTGCTGCCTTCAGTAGGGCGTCGGACGCTCTGGAGGGGCGCCATTGATCTCGGATGGTCCGACTGGGATTTTCAGAGGAGCATCAGTGGTTTCAGAGGGGCGCCATTGATCAAGGATGGGCCGACTGAAGCCCCGGTTCAGGCGGGTGCCAGTGGCTCTTGAGGGGCGCCAGCGACCTCGGATTGATGGGGCGACTGTGATCTTTAGAACGGCGTTGAGGGGCGCCATTGGGCATGGATGGGGCCACTGTTGCCTTCAGCAGGGCGCCGCAGGGAGGCTCTGGAGGGGCTTGAGCTTGGTTGGGCCGACTGTAGTCTCCAGGGGCGTTGTCTCGGATGGGGCGAATGTGATTTTCAGAGGGGTGCCGGGTAGTCTAGAAGGGCGCCATTGGTTTCAGAGGGCTGCCATCGATCTTAAGATGGGGCAGCTGTAACCTTCTTTTAGATGGGCGTGATCTTCAGAAGCGCGCCGGACGCTCTGGAGGGGCGTCATTGGGCTTGGATGGGGCGACTTTAGTCTCAAGCGGGACGACTTCAGTCTCAGGGGGGTGGGGCGCTAGTGGCTCTTGAGGGCGCTATTGATCTCGGATACGGGCGACTGTGATCTTGAGAAGAATGCGGGTGCTTTAGAGGGGCGCCAGTGGTTTCAGGGATCGATCTTGGATGGGTCGATTGGGGCAGCTGTGAACTTCAGAGGGGCGCCGGGTGCTCTAGAGGGGCGCCATCAAGCTTCAGAGGGGCGCCATGGGGCGACTGTTCCGTTTAAGTGAGTGCCAGCGGCTCTTCAGGGGCGCCATCGACCCTGGGGGTCCGGAATATTCTGGTTTCCGGAGGGGCGCCCTTCAACATTTGGGGGCTCAGGTCGTATTTGGGGGTGCCCTGGAGATTATTTAGGTGTCCACTATCCAGGCACCCCCAAAGAGATAATGAGTTCGATCCCTGCCTGCACATCTCTTTTTGATTCATGTTCTCTCTGTAAAACGGCATCAGCCTAGTCGGCGCCAATTGGGGCGCCATTTGGGCGGCTGGGCGGAAAGGGGGGGCATGGCCCCCATGGCCCCCCCTGTCTACGCCACTGCAGTGTGTTCTATCACATTTATTCGGTTTTTGCGAAAAATCAAAAACTTTTTGAAAAAAAAACAAATACATTTTTTTATAAATGTAAATTTATATTTTTCAAAATTTCCAAAATTTCGAAAATTAGAGATTGCAGTTTGAAAGCCACGTGTACCTATTTTTTGTCTGCTGATGCAACGAAATTAGATCTAGCTTTAGAAGTAAGCTCCTGAGAGCGTTTGCCGTAAGTCAATATTTTGCATGAAAATTTGGCCGACATGGCGTCACTCTGACGTCATTTTCGGCCCAACAATGGTAGCTAGAAAGTTTAAATTTTAACACAAGGTGTCAAATTGATGCCGCTGCGGGTACGGCAAGTTTCGTGTTGATCCGTCAAGCGGTTTAGAAGATATTGCCGAAAAACGGGAGGGGGCTCTCAAGAGCCCCCCCCCCAGTCATGCGCGGGTTAACCCTATTAGTGGCAGGCTCCTGGTTACCCTATTAGTGGCAGGCTCCTTGCTACCCCTATTAGTGGCAGGGGGGCTATTTACGACCCCCCCCCTTGATATCTCGAGATCTAACGGGCCGATTTTCAAAATTCAAACGGCATTCGATTTCGCTCAACGTGATCTACATTTCTAAAAACTAAATTAAAAAAAATGTCAATAGGGGGGGGGGTACAGGTGGGTAAAAACGGGCAAATTGCAGATAAATTTTAGACTGTTTATCACGGCCAGGTTTCTGAACCAATCTTAACGCAACTTTTGCTGATCGATAGAGAATGAACCAGGAATTCACATGGATGCTAAAAATATGCATTTTCAAAAATCATAGGCGGATACAGATCATTGAGATTGGGGGTACACAAAAAGTATAGTAAATAAGGTTTTTGTTGGTACTGTTTCTAAAAAGGGTGGCAATGGTCTTGTTATGTTACAATTTTCTTATGAGAGAACGACTAAAATTGTATTGGTCATGCATAGGCGGTGTCAGGGCACCTATGTTGGGAGGTAAAAAATAACCCCCCTTTTTGGACGCCTGGATCCGCCTATTATAGCAAAAACGTGTCAAAAGAGGTTGCACAATAACTTTGTATATGTTATCACATGATACCTTTCATTCACTGTTCGTAAAACTGGTGCAGCATCGTGATCTTCGCCCAAATGACTCGCTTCACGAATAGGACCCCCCAATTCCCAGTGCTCTGGAGCCGCCCGTGGTAAAGGTATGAGCTTGAAATTTTCAGGGAATGTGCCCAATTTAGTTTTAGGAAAAGTCAGAAAATTTCAGCATCGTAGCTTCAGCGGTTTCGGAGATATTCCCGAAAAACCTGAGGGGTGGATAAAAACAACCCCCCCCCCTGCCACTAATAGGGTTAACACGCGCAGTGGAAGGGGGGGCGGATTTCGCCCACCCCTCCTGTTTTTCGCCAATAACTCGCGCCGCAAACATGATATTAATGTGAAATTTTGGCTACCTGTCCAGAATTGAACTGCGGATCTTCTCGTGCAAGAAATAAAAAAATCGGGTCACAACTTTTCTAGTAATAGCGGTGTAAAGTCAAACATCCTGCCGCCGCGGCGGCGCGGCGGCGCGGCGGCCGGCGCTAGCCGTTACGCGCCGCCTGAATTGTAGACTGTGCCGGGGCGGGACGGTTCCGTCTTTACATCGCGCTCCTTACCGCTGATTATATTCGATTCGCGTCAAATTTTGTGAGAAGACTAAGAACTGTACAGGCAATCTTATGGTCAAAGAATTTTGAAAACCGGCCGGTAACAACTTGAGTTATGAGTGTATAAACACAAAATTGTGATTGCCGCGTTTCCCGCGTCCGCCGATCCCGCTTCAGCCGGCGACATCTTACGCTTAGCAGGCTTCTAACTGCCAAATTTATTGTTGAATTAACAAGAAATTCACCATACATACTTACAAATGTATGTTCTTTCGTATAGTGAAAGAAAAAATAAAATCGGCCGGTAACTTTTTGAGTTATCGGCGTGTAAACGCAAAAAAGTCGCTAATATGGCAGATTTGACCACTTTTGACCTCATTTTTGACCTTGAAGATATTGACCTAGGGTTATGAAATTCACACACAACAGAGTTCCCCATGGCCTTCACCTACCCTTCAAATTTCGTCTTTCTAGCTCCAGTGGGAGCTGAGATCTTAGGGGGGGGGGCGACATCCGCCCCCCCTTCCACTGGGCGTAGTACTCGCAACCCTTCCACTGCGCGTGTTAACCCTATTCCTGGCGGGGGGGGGCCTCAGGAGCCCCCCCTGAGGTTTTTTGGTTATTTCTCCCAAACGCGTTGAGCTAGGAAGCTCAAATTTTCTGACTTTTCCTATAAGGCTTCTACGCAACATGTCTGAAAATTTTGAGTTGATCTGACCTCAGGTCAGGTCACCAGAGGCGGTTTGGTGACCCTACCTCAGAAAAGTTTGCAATCACGCCAGAGCTAGAGTTTTTGACCGATCAATTTCTTCTCTTCAGGCTTTAGTTAGGGTACCAGTATGTGCAATTTGTTTATCTCGGAATTTTGATATCGGTGACCTAAGGTCAGGTCAGTTTCGCGACCTCCCCATTATAAGTCAATGGGGGAAAAATCAACTCCCTGTTTTTACCACTAAAACGGGTCGGAATGGCCCCATATACCATACATGACTTCATATACGATCAACTTTCACTACCTTGAGGTCTGTTTTGCTGTTGGGCAGCTGTGAGGTCATGTGACGTCATCAAAGGTCACCAAAGGTTTTTGGCCAATAACTCCGTACAGGAACAAGATACAGACGCGTGGATGGTCTCATTGTGTTCAGCTCGTCAAGACGCATCGACGGCAGGGGTTAACACTCGCCCTGGCAGGGGGGGTCGATGCGACCCCCCCTAAGGTTTTTCGAAGATAGCGTAAAAACGGCGGCGCGCAGCGCCGCCAAATTTGGCACAGCCTATGGGGCAACCATTTTACATATGACCTGAAAATTTCAGGTCCAGGTGACTTTCAAACTTTCAGGATGTGCTAAGTTCACCAAGTTGTATAACATATAGTCCGGCTTTTTTGAGGTCACTGACCTGAGGTCAGTTAGAGGTCATTACGTCGTAATGTTAAGCCTATGGGAAAATACTAAATTCGGAAAATACTGGAGATATCCGCTTCGTTCTATCACTTTTGTGCTTTGAAACCACGGTACTTAACAGCAGGTCACTTGGTGCTGCTTTGTTTGGTGTACTTATCCATGGGTCAGGTCAAATGAGGTCAACTGAGGTCAAATGACGTTTTTGCCAATAACTTGGCACATAATGACGCTAGAGCTTAAAAATGGTATCATTGTGTTCCTGGTGATCAGCCGAATCGAATGATATGCGATATGATGCAATTTGGTTAACTTGAACTTAATTTATCTATTTAAGTTTACTTAAAATTTAAGAAAAACGTTAAGTACACTTAAGCAAGCTAAAAGTATATCATTCGACGCGCCTTGACGTGCTGAGTTCACTGGTGCTTTTCTTTTTGCTCTATCTTAATCAGATCAAAAGTTATAAGCGAAAAACTTTTGACCTGTTTTTAGCGAAATTTTTACATTTATACCCCCCCAAAACCCCCCTAAATATTGACCTAGAGCAACCAAATTTGCACAGGGGCGAGAACTCCAGGGGGCCCACCTACCTACCAAATTTGGTGTTTCTAGGTGCCATTGGAGCCAATCGCGAGGGGGGGGGTCGCATCGACCCCCCCTGCCAAGCCGTGTTATGAAAAATGCCCTGCCAGGGCGAGGGTTAAGACGAAGTACCGCCCTTTACAATCACATTGCTGCTCTTTGAAGTAGAAGTGCCGCCCTCGGAATTCGTGATGCCGCCCTCGGAACTCGTGATGCCGCCCTCGGAACTCGTGATGCCTCCCTCAGAAATGGTAGTGCCGCCCTCTGTACTCGTAGTGCCGCCCTCTTGACCGCCCTCTGAAGTCATAGTGCCGCCCCCTGAGGTCATAGTGCCGCCCTTCGCAGTCTTCTTGAAGCTCCCTGAAGTCATAGCGCCGCCCTCTGAAGGCATAGCTTGCATTTTGAAGTAGTATTGCCGCTCTCTAGTCTAAAGAAGTGTAACTCCCTGAGGTGGTAGTAACTAGTAGGTATCCCTCTGAATTCCTAAAGCCGCCCTCTGAAGTCATAGTGCCGCCCTTCGCAGTCGTAGTGAAGCTCCTGGAAGTCACAGCGCCGCCCTCTTGGAGTTTTATATCATCATATCATCTCTAGAGTCATATTGCTTCCCTCTAAAGACACAGCAGGGCAGTGGCGTAGACAGGGGGGGCCATGGGGGCCATGGCCCCCCCTTTCCGCCCAGCCGCCCAAATGGCGCCCCAATTGGCGCCGACTAGGCTGATGCCGTTTTACAGAGAGAACATGAATTAAAAAGAGATGTGCAGGCAGGGATCGAACTCATTATCTCTTTGGGGGTGCCTGGATAGTGGACACCTAAATAATCTCCAGGGCACCCCCAAATACGACCTGAGCCCCCAAATGTTGAAGGGCGCCCCTCCGGAAACCAGAATATTCCGGACCCCCAGGGTCGATGGCGCCCCTGAAGAGCCGCTGGCACCCACCTAAACGGAACAGTCGCCCCATGGCGCCCCTCTGAAGCTTGATGGCGCCCCTCTAGAGCACCCGGCGCCCCTCTGAAGTTCACAGCTGCCCCAATCGACCCATCCAAGATCGATCCCTGAAACCACTGGCGCCCCTCTAAAGCACCCGCATTCTTCTCAAGATCACAGTCGCCCGTATCCGAGATCAATAGCGCCCTCAAGAGCCACTAGCGCCCCACCCCCCTGAGACTAAAGTCGTCCCGCTTGAGACTAAAGTCGCCCCATTCAAGCCCAATGACGCCCCTCCAGAGCGTCCGGCGCGCTTCTGAAGATCACGCCCATCTAAAAGAAGGTTACAGCTGCCCCATCTTAAGATCGATGGCAGCCCTCTGAAACCAATGGCGCCCTTCTAGACTACCCGGCACCCCTCTGAAAATCACATTCGCCCCATCCGAGACAACGCCCCTGGAGACTACAGTCGGCCCACCCAAGCTCAAGCCCCTCCAGAGCCTCCCTGCGGCGCCCTGCTGAAGGCAACAGTGGCCCCATCCATGCCCAATGGCGCCCCTCAACGCCGTTCTAAAGATCACAGTCGCCCCATCAATCCGAGGTCGCTGGCGCCCCTCAAGAGCCACTGGCACCCGCCTGAACCGGGGCTTCAGTCGGCCCATCCTTGATCAATGGCGCCCCTCTGAAACCACTGATGCCCCTCTGAAAATCCCAGTCGGACCATCCGAGATCAATGGCGCCCCTCCAGAGCGTCCGACGCCCTACTGAAGGCAGCAGTGACCCCATCCAAGCATTGCACCCCTCTAGAGCACCCGGTGCCCTTCTGAAGATCACATTCGCCCTATCCGAGGTCGTTGACGCCCTCCAGTAGTCACTGACGCGAAACTGAATTGGATACTTCGGTCGCCCCCCCCCCGAAACCACTGACGCTAGGCAATTATTTGACAATGGGGCTTTCTCATCGACACCAAGGGCCCTTTTCAGGATGCAGCAGCTAGGCGGCGCCGAGCTGGGCTTGGATGTGCCAAGCGTTCCTTATTAGGCAGCCTTGTAAGTGCCACCCTCGCTGCGATACCTACCGCCCCTCAACGCGACGCTGCCCCTTCACCGTACAATGCCACCCCTCAATGCAAGTGGCGCCCCTCAGCGCTGTGCCGCCCATTATTGCGATGCCGATAGCGCCTAGCAGTGCGGTGCCGCCCCCAGCGTAAGTGTTTTTTTTATTGAACCTGCTGGGGGTGTTTGAACACCCACTTCTAACTCAGCTTGTGGGCCATGTCGAGACACGCAGTAGGCGGCGTTCGAAAGAGCGTCAAAAACTATTACAAAACTACTTAGATCATTTTAAGGTTAGGTCGAACTGGTCGAAGGTCAGGTCACCAGCGACAACCGAAAATCAAATTTCGCCGATGTTGACATTTTTCGACAAAGCGGCGCATAAGTCAGGATTCAGAAAGAGATTGAACTACAGCGCCGCAGCAAAGCGCATATTCGATAGCTCTTTCTTATGCTCTCTCTTATTGATTATCTCATATTTGACCTAAGGTAAACGTTTTAGCCTCAAAATATACGTTTTCGCGGAGGACGTTTATCTGTAACACCTTTTGGCTCAGACCTGCACGAGATTAGTTCAACCAGCATCGTGTTCCATTTTTCGAGACAGACGAGTCAAATGAACTAGAATTTGACATAACATAAAAGGGCATTTGAGAATTTGACCTAAGGTAAAGGTCATAACATAACCGGTAAAGGTCATATTGCATATTAGTCGATCCATATTTTCGAGAAGGAAAATAATTATATAGGGTGTTTCATTGCTCTACCATATCTCTATCAAAAGTTATTGTCCAAAATCTACTGGAGACCTTTGATGACCTGAGATGACCTCAGTAACATAGAAGTGGTCACATCACGATTAATTTACCGATTAAATGTGTCATATTTACCTGCATCCCGATGGTTGAGGTTGTTTTCGTTCAGAAGAAGAGCATTTCAATTGTCTCCCATTAATCCGCGCCGTGCTGGAGGGGGGGGGGTTACGCCCCCCTTAGGTTTTTTTCTCGCGAACATCTCAAAAACGGCGTCGCGCAGCGCCTGCGCTGTCTTTGGTACACCTGTTCATACATCTTTTCTACACAGCTTGTTAAATTTCAGATGAGGGTCGTTCAAGGTCAGGCCACTAGGGCACGTCAAGTGACCTTACCTCAAAAAAGTTAAAAGACCTAAGAGTTAGCCGTTGGCAGTTTCCAAAATTGTTGAAATGGACTAAATTTTACCTTTGATGACCTCTGGTGACCTGACCTTTGACCTGACCTAAAAATTGAAACGAAGTCATTCCGTCATTATTTTTGACGCTCTTTCGATTTCCCCTTACCGCGTGTCGCTATGTGGCCCAGGAGCCGAGTTAGAGGGGGGACGTGAAAACACCCCCCCCCCCCCCAGCACGACACGGAAAGCACAGGCCACCAGCACGTTAGCTTATAGGTAGTCGGTAACTTATAGGTACTTAAAGAGAGGTCGCAAAATTGACCTGGCCCTCAAGGAAGATATTTGGTCTGGGGATTACGCAAGGCGAATGTTCGGTGAGATCAGCAGGTTTCTATGGCACTTATTCAAAGTCGACCATGCACACTCACATCATCAAAAGTCGTCTTCTATACTACGCCGGCCGAAGACATTCTTAACCTTCGTGCCACTATATGGGACAGTCTCACGCCTCACCCATCTGGCACTCATGCAGTCATGAGTGTCTGAGATTCTAAGCACGGCCACCCCGGTCGACCAGAGGCTGCAGTCCACAGGTCACTTTGGTTCAGTGAGTGAACCTGTATGTTTGTTTTTTTTTTGCAAAGAATAAAGATTGTGCCTATCGATCAACGCATATTTGACCGTTTCGAATTCGAGTGGGTGTGTATTTTGAGAATAAGATGTCCGTAGCCTGAGCTCGTTTCCTATATCGTGCTAAATATGCATAAAGATAAAGGCTTTTGATAAAAAACACTGGGCTGCAAGTTGCATTAATTGGATTTTATGAAAAATCAGCGAAACCTGGTTCTGATACTCGTGCCGGGTCCGTAGTAACACCTAGTAAATCATGCATGAATATATGACGTTACATTTTAGACTGACCCCCTGTCACTAGCTCACTATGGCGCCCCTCTCAAGGGAAAAAGTCGCCCCCTCGAGCACCATGGCCCCCCCTTTCGCTGATTTCTGGCTACGCCACTGCAGCAGGGCCTCGGCTAACATGGAAGGGGGAGGTGGCAATTGCTCCCGCAGGGGTGGCCGGTAAGTGGTAACCTGCTATACCCAAGCCCGGGTGCGGATCTTAGCCAACTACGCTCATTTTTTCCCTCTTATCCGGGCGCATAGCTCGTGAAACGCAAGTGTTACAGCGTCACGGAAGAGTGCATTTGATAGAGCCTTGGAAGCTCCCGCTGCGTAGTCCTTAGATTCGAGCTCAGTTCAACAATTTGGCCCACAGAGAGCAAAAACCGCCAAAATAGACAGATCTCGCAGAAGCATTTGTTCCTTTTTTATGGATACCTACCTACCCACGTATGGTAGGCACAGTTTTTACCGCCATTGTGTCTCTCTTATCGAGAGGCGTTAAATTATCTATAGTTTGACCTAAATTCAGTTGCATGCTCTAACCGAAAACGGTCATGCTGTACATAGACTGATCTGTGTTGTTGAACTGAAAGTATTACAAAATACATCGGCTTTCATCACTCTACCATGTCTTCCTTTAAAGTTATTGTCAAATCTTCTGATGACTTCGGTGACCTTTCTGGTGACCTTTACATTCACTACAGGCTCCTACACAAACCGGTAGGGGCCATGCTGGTCACTGAGAGGTCACACTGGTCATAGGTCGGTCTCTAAGAGCTCCATGTCGTCGACCTCTGAGGACCCCACACAGGCTTCGGAGGCTCCAATCGGCCCCCGTAGATCCTATCTCCTGTCTTAGATCCTTGAGGGATCAAAATGGTCCACGAGAGCCCCACGTCAGCCTCAAGAGCCGATGTCGATCTTCTAGGGCTTTGCACTGGTTGAGGGCTGATACCCTAAGCTTTAGGAGGGCCCAACTCGGGTTATGAGTTCCTCTGATTTAGCCTCTAATGGCTCTATGTCGCCCTCCGGGGTCTCAATCCGACCTCTATAAAGGCCCAATCATGCAGAAGTGCTGAATTCTGGCTGTGCTGTCGAGGCCCTCGATGTGGCCTCTGATGGCCCAGCGCCAGTCTATGAAAGACCCCGCGCTGGCTTCTGAGGACCCAGCACCAGTCTCAGTTTTCAGAAGACAGAGGTCCCCACGCTGACCTCAGTGTTCCCAACGCTTGCCACAGAGGGCCCTACACCGACGAAAGAGGGTCCCAGGCCCACACTGGCCTGGGAAGTCCCAAATTGTCCTCACAGGGCCCTATATAGCCTCAGAAGGATTTACGCCGTTGGTCTTAGAAGGCCTGCGTGCTTGCTTTTTAACGCCACACGCCCCCCCCCCCCACGTTTGGCCTTTTAGGGTCCCCAAAGCGGCTTCTGAGTGCCCCATGCTAGCCACCGAGGCCTCGTCCTAGGCCTTCGAGGGCCCTACGCTGGCCTCTAAGCCGCTCGGTAGAAGAAGGTAGGTATACTTATGTTTTGGGCGAATTTGGTATACCGTTGCCTGTGCATGTTACATGCGGTATATATGGTGTATGTATGCTATGTGGTGTCATTGTCTGGTTTGCCCCCCCTAGTCGATTAGCCATGAAGGCCCTGAGACACAGTGCCACCCTCTGAAATGTACGTAGCTTCCTCTGAAGTCGTAGCGACGTCCCTGAAGCCAGTGCCAGATTGCCCCCTTTCCGAGGGAGAGGGGCTTCCACCCCTTACGTTTCTTTTTCGCGACTGCTCCGGAGCCGTTTTCGATAGAGAGCTGAATCCTGGCCTACCTGAGCCCACATCCAAACCAGTCCTTATGAGACCTGATTCATTTTCAGGTTAGGTCAGGTCACTGACCAATGTATACACCTCTAACGGTTATAAGTAAACCTCTGCACGGTCCAAAAAAAAACGTCACAACTTCGCAACGCCTCCAACACCAGGCAAATTGTCTGAGGATGATGACACTTGCAGAAAGTAACAAGCTCCCGGGTACTCATACCTACTTTGTTTATCTGAGATTTTCGTGCAATTCATCCTGGGTCAGGTCATTCACGTGACCTCCCCCATTATAGGCCTATGGGGAAATAGGTACTGAACTTGCTCTTTTTGCAACATATAGGCATGCTAGAGAATCCGCCCGAAGACACATAGAAACGTGTTTTCATACGCTCTTCAAAGAATTCCTGGCCTTAATTTGACATTTTAATTTTTATGACGTCACAGAGGACGTCATTCTTTTGGGTCATCATCGTTTTTCGTTAATAAATATTCGACCAAATTGAGTAAAAGTCGGGAAAGGCACCATTGTGATTGAAATGAGCCTCCAAATCGGCTAATATGCAACTTGACCTACCTAGTCCGAGCCGTGTCCTGAGGGGGCTTGACCTGATGACCTTTGGGTCAATCTTGATTGTGACCTTTTCCGAACAAAGAGCTTCTACACTATTCGATGCGGCTTGAGAGGAATACGATTATACCTAATTTTTTGCTCTGTCTCCAATTTTTGCGAAGTTATTTGCCAAAAACCAAACCCCACTTTAACCCGCGCCCTGCTGGGGGGGGTGTTTGAACACCCCCCCCTTGTCGTTTTTCGCGAATATCTCAAAAACGGCGGCGCGGAGCGCCGCCGTTTTTGGTACACCTTATCATACATCAATTCTACACATGTTGTGAAAATTTCAGACCAAGGTCATTCAAGGTCAGGTCACCAGGTCACTTGAAGTGACCTCACCTCATAAAAACTTTCAATGTCTGTCATAGCTACACCGAGTGACCGATCGCTTTGAAACTTTCAGCGATTGCTAAGAGCAATAGCATGTACAAAATGTATATCTCAGAATTTTGATATCGATGACCTAAGGTCAGGTCAATTTTGCGACCTCCCCATTATAAGTCAATGGGAGAAAATTGAAATGCGCCTCTTTTGGATGAAAGACATTATAAACACTCCCAAACACCGAATTACAAGTGGTTTAGACACACTGAACTTGAAAATGGTGTCCGTGACCCTTGTTTATGCCCTGAGGTCATCTTAGGTCACGAATGGTATCTAACAGTTTTTCGCAAATAACTTTTGATAGAGGCATGCTAGAGCGATGAAAACTCCTTAGATGTGTTCAGCTCGACGATACGGATCGACTGATATGCAACATGACCCTTTCCGGTCAGGTCATGACCTTGACCTGAGGTCAAATTTTCAAGTTGACCTTTCAAGGTCAAGTTATAGTTCATTCGATGCGTCTTGACGAGAGGAACACGATGCCGGTAAAAGTAAGCTCGTACAAGGCTTGGGTCAAAAGTAATTGCAGAAAAACTGTTTTCGAAAAAATCGGTTATTTTTGCAGTTTTTGCCCCCTGCAGGCAAAACCGTTGACGTTAGGTCAAATCTGAGAGAATTACTCAGAAAGGGCGTTAATAGGGCTATCGAATGCGCTTTTCCGCGGCGCTGTAGCTCTATTGGTTCCCGAGTTATGCGTTGGCTTCTTGGAAATTTTCGACATTCGACCTGGAAATCGGCGAAATTTTCCCTTCAATGACCTCTGGTGACCTGACCTTTGACCTGACCAAAAAATTGACCGAAGTGATTTCGTCATTATTTTTTACGCTCTTTCGAACGCCGCCTTCCGCATATCGCTACGTGGCCCAGGAGCCGAGTTACAAGGGGGGGTGTTCAAACACCCCCCCCCCAGCAGGGCGTGGAAATCCAGGACCCCCAGCAGGGCGCGGGTTATGGTAATTGACCTGACCTAAGAGGTGACCAGTTGACCTGAGACCCTAATTTTGAGTACCAATCGCTGCGTCTCGTGACGGCCGTCAAGGTCGTTTTTCCGCTGGACTGGCACAGACCCTATGAATGCCGCCCCCCGTAGGCGGAAAATGTGCCGCCCCTGTGCTTAACTGCCCCCACCCTATCGAAATCCTAGATCCGCCCCTGCCTCACCAAGGTGCGGGTTAACCCGCGCCCTGCTGGGGGGGGGGGGGTGTTTGAACACCCCCCCTTGTGGTTTTTCGCGAATATCTCAAAAACGGCGGCGCGGAGCGCCGCCGTTTTTGGTACACCTTATCATACATCAATTCTACACATGTTGTGAAAATTTCAGACCAAGGTCATTCAAGGTCAGGTCACCAGGTCACTTGAAGTGACCTCACCTCATAAAAAGTTTCAATGTCTGTCATAGCTACACCGAGTGACCGATCCCTTTGAAACTTTCAGCGATTGCTAAGAGCAATAGTATGTACAAAATGTATATCTCAGAATTTTGATATCGATGACCTAAGGTCAGGTCAATTTTGCGACCTCCCCATTATAAGTCAATGGGAGAAAATTGAAATGCGCCTCTTTTGGACGAAAGACATTATAAACACTCCCAAACACCGAATTACAAGTGGTTTAGACACACTGAACATGAAAATGGTGTCCGTGACCCTTGTGTATGCCCTGAGGTCATCTTAGGTCACGAATGGTATCTAACAGTTTTTCGCAAATAACTTTTGATAGAGGCATGCTAGAGCGATGAAAACGCCTTAGATGTGTTCAGCTCGACGATACGGATCGACTGATATGCAACATGACCCTTTCCGGTCAGGTCATGACCTTGACCTGAGGTCAAATTTTCAAGTTGACCTTTCAAGGTCAAGTTATAGTTCATTCGATGCGTCTTGAAGAGAGGAACACGATGCCGGTAAAAGTTAGCTCGTACAGGGCTTGGGTCAAAAGTTATTGCAGAAAAACTGTTTTCGAAAAAATCGGCTATTTTTGCAGTTTTTGCCCCCTGCAGGCAAAACCGTTGACGTTGGGTCAAATCTGAGAGAATTACTCAGAAAGGGCGTTAATATGGCTATCGAATGCGCTTTTCTGCGGCGCTGTAGCTCTATTGGTTCCCGAGTTATGCGTTGGCTTCTTGGAAATTTTCGACATTCGACCTGGAAATCGGCGAAATTTTGCCTTCAATGACCTCTGGTGACCTGACCTTTGACCTGACCAAAAAATTGACCGAAGTGATTTCGTCATTATTTTTGACGCTCTTTCGAACGCCGCCTTCCGCGTATCGCTACGTGGCCCAGGAGCCGAGTTACAAGGGGGGGTGTTCAAACACCCCCCCCCCAGCAGGGCGTGGAAATCCAGGACCCCCAGCCGGGCGCGGGTTAACCCTCGTCCGCACATGTCATTTTCCCATTCTAGAACGCACATGGGAGGGGGTGCCGCCCCCGCGCCATTTCGTTCCTGTTGGAGATAGAGGTTCTCGGTAAAGACCAAAAAGATTCTTTGGGAAGAAACGAATCCAATGATACCCAGTTTTTCCTTCTGATGCTTGTCATTGACCTTGCAAGTCAGGTCAAACAAAAAAATGTTGCTGTTTTGGGTCACTGTTTGATATCAAGTGCGCTGCTTATCATATACCGATGCCGATGCCGTTTTCTGGTGCCAATACAGCTTGAACCTCTTTGTCACACTGCCCGACCAGGTTTTTGCTGCTGAGGTCATTTCAGGTCAAGTTAGGTCAAGGTCAATGATATGTGTTTGTATGTCTGTGTGTGTCTGTGTGTATACTGATGTGTGCACTGACTGTTTATGTGTCCATATTACATGAAATCATGATCTGAGAAGCTTTTACCAAAAATGCAATCAAAAAACTTCACGAAAAGTAAATTCAGCTTGCCTAAAACGCAATTATTTTAGATGACCTCGGTTGACCTTGACCCTGACCTTGACATCTGTACATTGTCGAACAACATGATAGGTGGGAGGTAAGACTGCCAAAAAAGGCCGAAATCAAGGTGTCAAAAGCTCACAAGGCCCCTAACCAACGCAAGATGTTGAGAAGAGAATTGGTCATTTGGGTCATGGCATGACCTGAAAAACTAGGTCATATCTCCGAAACCAAAAACCACAGAAACTTGAAATTTTCAGTGGACATCAAGAAAGGATAGAGGAGCAGCTATACGAAAAATCAGGTTTCTAGCTCTAAAAAAGTTGAGTGCAGAGCAGAAAGACTACCTGGGGGGTGACAACCCCTCCATGTGCGGGCGGGGGTTAACCCGCGCCCTGCTGGGGGGAACACCCCCCCTTGTGGTTTTTCGCGAATATCTCAAAAAACGGCGGCGCTCCGCGCCGCCGTTTTTGGAACACCTTATCATGCATCAATTCTACACATGTTGTGAAAATTTCAGACCAAGGTCATTCAAGGTCAGGTCACCAGGTCACTTGAAGTGACCTCACCTCATAAAAACTTTCAATGTCTGTCATAGCTACACCGAGTGACCGATCGCTTTGAAACTTTAAGCGATTGCTAAGAGCAATAGCATGTACAAAATGTATATCTCAGAATTTTGATATCGATGACCTAAGGTCAGGTGAATTTTGCGACCTCCCCATTATAAGTCAATGGGAGAAAATTGAAATGCGTCTCTTTTGGACGAAAGACATTATAAACACTCCCAAACACTGAATTACAAGTGGTTTAGACACACTGAACATGAAAATGGTGTCCGTGACCCCTGTTTATGCCCTGAGGTCATCTTAGGTCACGAATGGTATCTAACAGTTTTTCGCAAATAACTTTTGATAGAGGCATGCTAGAGCGATGAAAACACCTTAGATGTGTTCAGCTCGACGATACGGATCGACTGATATGCAACATGACCCTTTCCGGTCAGGTCATGACCTTGACCTGAGGTCAAATTTTCAAGTTGACCTTTCAAGGTCAAGTTATAGTTCATTCGATGCGTCTTGACGAGAGGAACACGATGCCGGTAAAAGTAAGCTCGTACAAGGCTTGGTTCAAAAGTTATTGCAGAAAAACTGTTTCCGAAAAAGTCGGCTATTTTTGCAGTTTTTGCCCCCTGCAGGCAAAACCGTTGACGTTAGGTCAAATCTGAGAGAATTACTCAGAAAGGGCGTTAATAGGGCTATCGAATGCGCTTTTCCGCGGCGCTGTAGCTCTATTGGTTCCCGAGTTATGCGTTGGCTTCTTGAAAATTTTCGACATTCGACCTGGAAATCGGCGAAATTTTGCCTTCAATGACCTCTGGTGACCTGACCTTTGACCTGACCAAAAAATTGACCGAAGTGATTTCGTCATTATTTTTGACGCTCTTTCGAACGCCGCCTTCCGCGTATCGCTACGTGGCCCAGGAGCCGAGTTAGAAGGGGGGGTGTTCAAACACCCCCCCCCCCAGCAGGGCGTGGAAATCCAGGACCCCCAGCCGGGCGCGGGTTAAATGTCAGCATTATCGCTCACGCACTATCGCATTATAGCAAACAAGTTCAGATTAAAAAAAAATGCGATAACACGATATGGCATTAATCGCAAAATAACACAGACTAAATCGCCAAGTGGAGCCTGGGCCTTAGGGTGGCCACTTTGCCTCACTCTTCCTTATGCTACTCACTGATTTGTTTTTCATGGAGCCATTCCAGTCCTTTTGAAGAGTCGCGGAGTATTGTGACTTTATCGATCCCGAGGTTGGTAAATTTGTCTTTTTCCTTCACGTAATCGTGCACTGAACAAACGCCAAGTTCCATAGCGATGAGGTAATGTTCATCAGACCTCACCGCTGTGTAGAACCTGCAAGGAAAATCAGATGTCAAATCTCTCTCTCTCTCTCTCTCTCTCTCTCTCTCTCTCTCTCTCTCTCTCTCTCTCTCTCTCTCTCTCTCTCCTCTCTCTCTCTCTCTCTCTCTCTCTCTCTCTCTCTCACTCTCACTAGTCACTATCCATGCTCTTCCACTGGAATTTTCAGACCACAGCGGGCCCTTGACAGGATTTTCGGGGAGGTTGATCAGCCTACCCTCTGATGCCAACCTCATAACCTGCGCCCTGCTGGGGGAGGGGTGTTTGAACACCCCCTCCCCATCCTGCGGTTTTTAAAAATATCTATAAAAAAACGGCGGCGTTTCGTTTTTGGCACACCTTATCATACACCTTTTCTACATATGTTGTGAAAATTTCAGACCCAGGTCACTTAACCCGCGCGGGGCTGGGGGGGGGGGGTTAATTTTACCTCCCCTCGCGAATTTTTGCGATATCTCAAAAACGGCGGCGCGCAGCGCCGCCAAACTTTCAGTACCTTTTCTTACATCAATTTGACACGTTCCCTGAAAATTTGAGCGAAATCTGTCGGAACATTTTTGAGATATTGACGTTTTAGTGACGTCATGTTCGCCATTTTCGCCTCAAAAACGGCAAAAGTTCAAACGCCGCTAACATCTTCATTTTTAAAGGAATCAAGACGTAACAAAAAAGGTTATACGTAATTTTATTTTGTCTATCAAATGGCTATCTCGGTTTTTTGAAAATTTTGGATTTTGGCCTAAATTTTTCAAAAACTGACTTTTTTGGGAAAATCATTATAAAATCCAAAATTTTGAGTCTATCGAAAAAACCGGAATATATGTCAGAGAAGTGGTCTATGTGCACCTACATACCAAATTTTAGAAGAATCGGTTCAAAAATGTGGGAGTTATTCAAAATTTTATGACGTCACGACACACAATTTTTTTTGAAAAATGACTTTTTTGGAAGTTCTAGACCTCGTACGGAAACAAAAATAGCACCATTCGATTCGCCGTGAAAAACTGCATCAGATAGACACCTTTTTAGGCCTTAACAACCAACTTCAAAATTTGACCTCACTTGACCTGACTTTGACCTGACCTCGACCTGAAATTCATCCAGAGGTGGTCCATATCACTTATTGAGTGTGCCTATTGAATTCTATGAGTAAAATTACCCATAAAACATGTGTCGCACATGCCCTTTTCTATATTTTTTTTGTGACCTGACCTGACCTGACCTGACCTTGACCTTGACCTATGAATGATATTGTATGCAACGAATATTATCTTGGTAGCCTAAGAACACGTTTTGGGCGCTCAGTCTCAGTCCATGACTCCATTCAACGGCAACTACGGTGCAAGGCCGATACTGTAGAAACTTGCAATTTGTACCCTTGACCTGACCTTGACCTTGACCTCAAACTTAAAATTAAGTACATGTTTTTAGTAGTTCGTGATGAGAGCTTTCGATTGGCGTTTGAATTTTCCAAATCGGACCATTAGTTCGGGAGATAACAGGGGGGTAAAATTTACCCCCCCAGCCCCGCGCGTTCGGCTGGAGACCCCAGCCCCGCGCGGGTTAACCCACGCCGGGCCGGTGCTCCGAGACTTCCGTGCCGGGCCGGAGGGGGGTGTCTGAACATCCCTCCTTCTAACTCGGCTCCTGGGCCACATAGTGACACGCAGTAAGCGGCAATCAAAAGAACGTCCCAAATAAGGACGAAAACACTTCAGTCATTTTCACGGGCGTAGGAACGTCATGAAAAGTGGGTGGGCCACAATGTTGAGGGGCCTCCTTTCCAGGGGGCCCCCTATTTTCAGGGGCCTATAACTTTTTCATCGTCCTGCTTTCAAGTATGACCTCCAAATCTAGTTCTGAGATCGGGCAGATGTACCCAGGGACCAGGGGCGTAACCGTTTAAGCGAACAGCGCGGAAAGTTTACACTATTTTAAAAAGTTATTCCCCTCTTCGATTTTTTTTTAGAATCTATTTGCCGCAAACGGCGCTTGACCCCTGAAAACCATAATACAAATGTCTTCCTCGTTTCTTAGGAGCCCCTAGCTCCATAGGCGCCCCTCTTTGGCATATGAGCACCCTATAGTCATCATCAGAGACATCCCTACATGACCCACAGGCGACCCTTGTCGCATAAAATGTGCCTTTGTCTTAGGCGCCACTCTTTTATTGACATTGGAGGCGCCTCTCTTTGCCATGCCGGCGCCCCTGTTTCGTATGAATGCACGCACCCCTATGGCATTGATAGACGCCTCTCTATTGCATGTGGACGCCCATATATGTAGGCCTCGGAGGCGCCCCTCTATTGCATGTAGGTGCCCTTACTGCCTCAGAGCCGCTCCTCTTTGGCATACAGACGCCCGTCTTTCGTACGGAGGAGCCGCTATGGCATTGATAGGCGCCCCTCTATTGCATGTCGACACCCGAGTAGGCATCATAGGTGCCGTCTTTCGCAAGCAGACACCCCTATGAGCATCACAGGCGGCCGTATGGGCATCGCAGGCGCCATGGGCGTCGAAAACGGAGGGACGGGGGGACGCGTCCCCCCGGTCGAGGAATCCGAGGGGCAAATCCCCCCAAAAAATAAACACCCAAGGATGCTTAACCCGGCGGCCGCTGGGCCTCCGCGCCATCCGCCGGCCGCTGGGGGGGGGGGCATAAAGTTGCCCCCCTTTACTTCTGCGACGATATCGTCGCAACGCGAAGAGATAGAGAAGCGAAACTTTGCACACATCTTCCTGAATACCTAGCCGAGGTTTCGTCCAAATTTGGTGTCGATCCCATTTGAAATGACGTCACAGTGACGTCATAAGTGAAATTATAGATTTGCGACTCTCGTATTCCTCACGATACATCACATATATGGGACCGAATATAAAGGGCCGATTATTGGTCAGAAACTAGATGGAAGTGTAGTAACATGTTTTAGGATGACAGCAGGCGCTGTCTAGTTCATTTACAGTCCAGTTTCATGCTCAGCGTCATCAGAAACGGTCCATATCGGAAAACGACAAAACTTTATGACGTCACTGTGACGTCATCTTAGGTGCTACAACCACCAAACTTTCCTCAAACATTGCCTAGGTATTCATTTGAAGCTATGCCAAGTTTCACGTTCGTAGCTCATCAGGTTTCGGAGATATTTCACAAAACGTAAAGGGGGGCAACTTTATGCCCCCTCCCCAGCGGCTCGTGGGTTAAAAATGACTATTTGCAGAATAGTCAACTCCGACCGTCTCCGGCTTCAACCCCGCAGTCGTGCAGACTACACTAAATTTCCAACTTCTAGGAAACAAGCTGCACGGTTGATGCAGGACCACAAAACTTAGAGGCTGCTTGACTTGGTAACCCGACCTCACCTTATCATACATCAATTCTACACATGTTGTGAAAATTTCAGACCAAGGTCATTCAAGGTCAGGTCACCAGGTCACTTGAAGTGACCTCACCTCATAAAAAGTTTCAATGTCTGCCATAGCTACACCGAGTGACCGATCACTTTGAAACTTTCAGCGATTGATGGTGGTAACAGTATCCATAAAATGTATATCCCGGAATTTTGATATCGGTGACCTCAATTTTGCGGCTTTTCCATTATAAGTCAACGGGAGAAAATTGAAAAGCGTCTGTTTTGCACGAACGCTATTCTAGACACTCTCAAACATCGAGATGTAGGTGAAATTGACACACTGAACCGGAAAATGGCAACTGTGACCCCTCGTTATGTCCCCGAGGTCATCTCAGGTCACGAACAGAATCTAACAGTTTTTCGCTAAAAACTTCTGATAGAGGCGTGCTAGAGCGCTGAAAACGCCTAAGATGTGTTCGGCGCGACGTTGCGGATCGACTGATATGCAACATGACCTTTTCCTGTCAGGTCACCTTGACCTGAGGTCAAATTTTCAAGTTGACCTTTCAAGGTCACCTTATAGTTCATTCGACGCGTCTCGACAAGAGGAACAAGATGCTGGCAAAAGTAATGCCATGACTTTTTTGAGTCAAAAGTTATCGCCGAAAAACCGATTTTCGTAAAAACGGCTATTTTTGGAGTTTTTGCCCTCTGGAGCATGGGTGAAACTTTGACATTACCATTGGGGTCCCAAACGTCCAAGGGGGCCTCCATTTGGTGGGGGGGGGGCCTCCAAGCAACTAGGGGCCTCCAATCGTGGAAGCAGTAATTTACGAACCACGCCAGGGCCTCCTCTAAGAAATTTTCACTGGGGGACCAGAGGCTCAGAAGCCAAACCCAGGGCACCCTCAAATCCAGTTTTCTCATCGGATTTAGGCCACTTATTTTTCGTCACAGCTCGGATGCCATGATTTAATTTTTTAATATTAATAAAGAAATGATAGGTCACCTGACCCTACTGGTGGTTCCAGGCCAGCAGGGTGACATTGTATGTAAATTTCCCCCGCGGCGTCCGAAATCGACGAAAATTTCTGGCTTTTCACTGTCGACAATAAAACAAAATACCTTTATTATAAAAAATAATTTAACTGTACAGCATTGCGCAAGGAATCTAACCGACCCCAGAAAGTGTGAGGGTTAACCCCCGCCCGCACCTGGGGTGAGGGTTGCCACCCCCCCCCCCCCAAAGTTAGTTTTTTTTTTGCTCTACACTGAACATATTTAACCCGCGCGGGGCTGGGGTCTCCAGCCGAACACGCAGGGCTGGGGGGTAAATTTTAACCCCCCCCTGTTATCTCCAGAACTAATGGTCCGATTTGGAAAATTCAAACGCCAATCGAAAGATCTCATCACGAACAACTAAAAACATGTACTTCATTTTAAGTTTGAGGTCAAGGTCAAGGTCAGGTCAAGGGTACAAATTGCAAGTTCCTACAGTATCGGCCTTGCATCGTAGTTGCCGAAGAATGGAGTCATGGACTGAGACTGATCGCCCAAAACGTGTTCTTAGGCTACCAAGACAGTATTCGTTGCATACAATATCATTCAGAGGTCAAGGTCAAGGTCAGGTCAGGTCAGGTCAGGTCAGGTCACCAAAAACAAAATATAGAAAAGGGCTTGTGCGACACATGTTTTATGGGTCATTTTACTCATAGAGTTCAATAGGCACACTCAATAAGTGATATGGACCACCTCTGGATGAATTTCAGGTCGAGGTCAGGTCAAGGTCAGGTCCAGTGAGGTCAAATTTTGATGTTGGTTATTAAGGCCTAAAAAGGTGTCTATCTGATGCAGTTTTCAAGGCGAATCGAATGGTGCTATTTTTGTTTCCGTACGAGGTCTAGAACTTCCAAAAAAGTCATTTTTCAAAATTTTGTGTGTCGTGACGTCATACAATTTTGAATAACTCCCACATTTTTGAACCGATTCTTCTAAAACTTGGTATGTAGGTGCACATAGACCACTTCTCTAACATATATTCCTTTTTTCGATACACTCAAAATTTTGGATTTTATAGCTATTTTCCCAAAAAAGTCAGTTTTTTGAAGAAAAAAATTTGGTCCAAAATCCAAAATTTTCAAAAAACCGAGATAGCCATTTGATAGACAAAGTAGAATTACGTATATCCTTTTTTGTTACGTCTTGATTCCTTTAAAAATGAAGATGTTAGCGGCGTTTGAACTTTTGCCGTTTTTTAGGCGAAAATGGCGGACATGACGTCACTAAAACGTCAATTTATCAAACAAATTCCGACGGATTTCGCTCAAATTTTCAGGGAACTTGTCAAATTGATGTAATAAAAGGTACTGAAAGTTTGGCAGCGCTGCGCGCCGCCGTTTTTGAGATATTGCAAAATTCGCGAGGGGGGGGGGTAAAATTTACCCCCCCCAGCCCCGTGCGGGTTAAAGCTAGAAACCTGATTTTTTGTATAGCTGTTTTTCTATCTTTTCTCAGCGTCCATTGGAAATTTCAAGTTTCTGTGGCTTTTGGGTTTGGAGATATTACCTTGTTCTTCAGGTCATGTCAAGCCCTAAATGACGAATACCCAATGTCTTGCGTTGGCTATGGGCCTTGTGAGCTTTTGGCACCCTGATTTCGTTTTTTTTTTTGCCAGTCTTACCTCCCACCTATCATTGAACATGTTGTTCTGCGATGTAGGTACAGATGTCGGGATCAGGGTCAAGGTCATTCTAGGTCATCTAAAATTGTTGCGTTTTAGGCAAGCTAAATTTACTTTTCGTGAAGTTTCTTTGACTGCATATTTAGTAAAAGCTTCTCAGTTCATGATATCATGTAATAGGCAGGGACACACAAACCAATCTCTGCACACACCAGTACATACACAGACATACACAGACATACAAACACATATCATTGACCTTGACCTAACTTGACGTGAAATGACCACAGCCAGCAAATTAGTCGGATAGTGTGACAAAGAGCTGTTCTAGCTGGCTTGGCACTAATACGGCAGCGTCATCGGTTTATGATGGGTTGGCCCGCTGCTTGTGTAGGTATTTTATTCGACATCACCACAATTTTTTCTTACAAGATTTTAAGCTTCGCGGTCAAGAGCAACAGATTCTTTGGAAAGAGACGAATCCAATGATTAGATGACCTAGGTTGACCTTGACCCTGACCCTGGCATCCCTACATCATCGAACAACATGTTCCATGAGAGGTGGGAAGTAAGACTGGCAAAAAATGCCGAAATCAAGGTGTCAAAAGCTCACAAGACCCATAGCCAACGCAAGATATCGGGTATTTGTCATTTGGGTTATGACATCACCTGAAGAATAAGGTCACATCTCCGAAACCAAAAACCACAGAAAGTTGAAATTTTCAGTGAACACTAAGAAAGGAACTAGAGAAGCAGCTATACAAAACATCCGGCTTCTAGCAATCAAAATGTTAAGTGCAGAGCAGAAAAACTACCTGGGGGTGGGGGTGGCAATCACTGTCCCCTATAGGGGGGCAGTGCCCCCCCCCCCATGTGCGGGCGAGGATTTAATAATTTGAATATCAGGAAAATAATTTATTCAAACAGGTATTCCAATAGAGTCCCGCTTTTTATGCGTGACCTACGATTTGTGTAGCATCTAAGTTGCCCAGGGGGCCTCTTATTTGTAGGCACAGTACAGAGAGCCTTCTACTTCGACTACTTGCACAGAGAGCCTCCTTTTTGTACATACAGCTAAGCTTCTACAGGTCGAGCGCCGGTCTTCTATTTTTACGTACAGAGAGCAGTCCCTACTGTTACAGAGGGCCTCCTATTTGTCTAGGGGGCCTCCTATTGGTTAATGGCGCCTCCTATTTGTCCAAGGGCCTCCTATTCGTCTAGGGGGCCTCCTATTTGTCCAGGAGGCCTCCTGTTTGTCCAGAAGGTCCCCTATTTATCCAGGGGGCTTCTATTTCCCAGGGGGCTTCCTCTTTATCCAGGGGGCCTCTTACGTGTTCAGGGGCCTTCTATTTGTCCAGGGGCCTCCGATTTATCCAGGGGTCGTCTATTCGACCAGGGGTCTCATATTTGTGCAGGGGTCTCCTACTTGTCCAGGGGCCTCCTTTTTTTGAAGGGCCTCCTTTTTATTAAGGGAGCCTTTTATTTGTCCACGGGCCTGCTATTCGTACAGAGGGCTTCTAGCTCCTACTTGTCCATGGGGCCTCCTATTTGTTCAAGATGCCCCTATTTGTACAGGGGGCATCCTATTTGTCCAAGGGGCCTGCTATTTTTCTAGGGGGCCTCCTATTTGCCCAAGAGGCCTCCTATATATCCAGCGGGCCTCCTACTTGTTCAGGGGGCTTCCTATTTGTCCAGGGGGCCTCCTATTAGTTAACCCTATTAGTGGCAGGCTCCTGGCTACCCCTATTAGTGGCAGGGGGGCTGTTTACGACCCCCCCTTGATATCTCGAGATCTAACGGGCCGATTTTCAAAATTCAAACGGCATTCGATTTCGCACAACGTGATCTACATTTCTAAAAAATAAAAATTAAAAAATGTCAATAGGGGGTAGAGGGGGGTAAAAACGGGCAAATTGCAGATACATTTTAGACTGTTTACCACGGCCAGGTTTCTGAGCCAATCTTAACGCAACTTTTGCCAATCGATAGAGAATGAACCAGGAATTCACATGGATCCTAAAAATATGCATTTTCAAAAATCATAGGCGGATACAGATCATTGAGATTGGGGGTACACAAAAAGTATAGTAAATAAGGTTTTTGTTGGTACTGTTTCTAAAAAGGGTGGTAATGGTCTTGTTATGTTACAATTTTCTTATGAGAGAACGACTACAATTGTATTGGTCATGCATAGGCTGTGTCAGGGCACCTATGTTGGGAGGTAAAACATAACCCCCCTTTTTAGACGCCTGGATCCGCCTATTATAGCAAAAACGTGTCAAAAGAGGATGCACAATAACTGTATATGCTATCACATGATACCTTTCATTCACTGTTCGTAAAACTGGTGCAGCATCGTGATCTTCGCCCAAATGACTCGCTTCACGAATAGGACCCCCAATTCCCAGTGCTCTGGAGCCGCCCCTGGTAGAGTTATGAACTTGAAATTTTCAGGGAATGTGCCCAATTTAGTTTAAGGAAAAGTCAGAAAATTTCAGCATCGTAGCTTCAGCGGTTTCGGAGATATTCCCGAAAAACCTGAGGGGTGGATGAAAACAACCCCCTGCCACTAATAGGGTTAACCCTCGCACGACCAGGCCATTTCTCATAACACGAACGACCAGGGGGGGGGGTTGTTACGACCCCCCCTGGCGTTTCGAAACGGAAGGTCGTAGAGCTTAGCGGAAAAAACCAACGGATTGCTCTCAACGAGATCTCGCGATTGGTGGTATATTTTTTGGTCCTAGGTCAACATTTGACCTACTTTTGACCGGTCAAAGGTCAAATTTTCGGAAAAATAGACTTTTTTCAACTTTCGGCGGCGATTGCGGCAAAACGGTGGGAGATATCGACTTGAAACCTTCACCATCGTGTTCCTTGATCAATTCTCTATCGTTTGGTATGTATTTCGTTTCCCTAGCTCTAAAAATGGCGCGTTGGGAGCGCCGGAAGTCGGCAAGGTCACAGTCGGCGGCAGAAATTCGAAAAATCAAAATTTAAATTTTTGAAATCTGATTGTATTTTTGGATTTGGGAGGTCCATTTGCTCCCTGTAGAAGCTAATATTGCTGCATATTCCCATTGAGGTGACAAGAATTAGCAAAATAGTGGTTCGGGCGCTTTTCAAAAATAGTACCGGACGCTGTTCCTCTTGTGACGTCATAGCTCCGTGACCTGACCTGACCCGGTCAAATTTCTTATACCATATGATAGCCAATACTTGCCCCAACATGCATGGGAAGTTTCATCACGATCCATCAACCGATGTCCGTACCACCGGCAGAAAACCTCGGGCGTTGGCACTCAGTTTGTGAAAATCCGGCCGGAGGCTGTACCTCTTATGACGTCATAACTCCGTGACCTGACATGACCCGATCAATTTTTTTTTCGGCAAAAGATGCGCAAAGGTTGCCCCATAAGGTACCCAAAATTTGGCGGCGCTGCGCGCCGCTGTTTTTGCACTATTTCCGAAAAACCTCAGGGGGGGGGGTTGATACAACCCCCCCCTAGGCGTTCTAGGGTTAAAGTAGCCTCTTGTTTTCCAAGTCCTATTTATCCAGAGGGCTCCTATTCCTATTTTAGGGGCCTCCTCATTATCCAGGGGGCCTCCTTCTTGTTCAGGGGGCCTCCTATTTATCCAGGGGCCTCCTATTTGTCCAGGGGGCCTCCTATTTGTCCAGGGGCTCCTAATTGTCCAGGGGCTCCTAATTGTCCAGGGCGACTCCTTTTGTGAAAGTGGCCTCCTGTTTGTCTAGGTCTACGGCCTCCTATTTCTCCAGTGGGCCTCCTTTTTTCCAGGGGGCCTCTTTTTTGTACAGAGGGCCTCTTACTTGTCCATGGGGCCTCCTATTTGTTCAAGTGGCTTTTTATTTGTACAGAGGGCCTCCTATTTGTCCATGGGGCCTCCTATTTGTCTAGGGGCCTCTTATTTGTCTAGGGCCTCCTATTTGTCCAGGAGGCCTCCTGCTTGTCCAGAGAGCCTCCTATTTCTCCAGGGGGCCTCCTGATTTCCAAAGGGCCTTCTACTTGTTCAGGGGGCCTCCTACTTGTTCAGGGGGCCTCCTATTTGTCCAGGGGGCCTCCGATTTGTCCAAGGGGTCTCCTATTTATAGAGAAACTTCTAGAGAACCTTCTATATGAACATCGGACCTCCGTTTGTAAAGTACCTGGTGCGTCTCGGGGGCCTCCACTATTGGGGTCCCAAAATGACAATTGGGGTCCCAAATGTTCGCTTTGGGGTCCCACATGGGACCTCAAAAGTATACAAAGTTACACTCATGCTCTGGAGGCTAAACCGTTGACCTGAGGTCAAATCTGAGAACATTGCTCAGAAAGCTCTGTGAAAGGGCTATCGTATGCACTTTTCCGCGGCGCTGTAGCTCTATCGGTTCCCGAGATAGCCGTTGGCAGTTTCCAAAATGTTGAAATAGTCAACATTTTACCTTTGGTGACCTCTGGTGACCTGACCTTTGACCTGACCCAAAAATTGACCGAAGTGTTTTCGTCCTTATTTTTGACGTTCTTTCGATTGCCGCTTACCGCGTGTCGCTACGTGGCCCAGGAGCCGAGTTAGAAGGGGGGGGGGGTGTTCAAACACCCCCCACACCAGGTCGTGGAAAATCCAGACTGACACTGGGGCGCGGGTTAACAAATGTTTTAGCCAATTTTCGCGACGCTTCGCGCCGCCGATTCCTACAGCAGTCAAAAAGAGAGATTGTGACTGTAATGCCTCCCCTCCTCCTACGCGGGCATGAATGCATTATGTAGGTATCAGATTCAGATTGGTGGCATGCGTTAACAATTAGGTACACCCTAAAAAAAGAGCAGCGGCTTTGCCCCTACAATCGGACTTCAGATGTGTACTGTAAAAAAAAAAATCCGGCTTGTACAACCTTTAACACAGATAGTGCATTTGCTAAACGTGTGGCAAAAATACCTACTTTTGGGTTTTAACCATCGCCGGACCTATTGGCTTTCTACGATATACCTATGATTTCAAGCTTTTACGACTAGACATCTTAATTCAAGGTAGGTACGTTTTTCGGCTACTAGTCGTTTATTGTTTTCGTTTCGAATTTTCGACCTTCGCATCGAGGTCGTTGTCAAGAAACATATAACAATGACAATGACATGCATCGTGAACACGGTTGAAAAAATAGTACGGTTATCATATCTAAAAACCTGCAAGTAATCCCTCTAGCTATTTCTGACCTGAAAATCTGTACCCAAAATTAATGAGGAAAAAGTGTATGAATAGATAAAAGAATGAATGAATGGCTAACTGACGGACTGACTGACTGACTGACTGACTGACTGAATGAATGAATCAATGAATGAATGAATGAATGAATGAATGAATGAATAAAAGAATGAATGAATGAATGAATGAATGAATGAATGAATGCAGTACATGAGACATACAAACAGGCTGTGACACATTAAAAATACATGCTTAAAATCTTTGATTGCTTGATCGTCGGATCTCGTTGCCCTACCAGCACTGATCCCATAAAGGACTGAATGCGGTGCCGTCTACTCGGTTGATGGTGTCGTTTTTCTTGACGTGTATTTGTAGCGCTTCTTTCGTGAGTCGTTTCGTGAGATTGTTTTCGTTTTCGAGGACTGTCGTTTTGTTCCAAAGCGGTGCGTGATCTCCTCGTTCTTGACAACGACCTCGATGCGAAGGTCGAAAATTCGAAACGAAAACAATAAACGACTAGTAGCCGAAAAACGTACCTACCTTAGCTTTCTACATACGCGCCGGCCGAGGGGGGGGGGGCGGTACGACCCCCCTCGCCGATTCGCCCCTGGTGGAGCTAGCGCGTCGCAGAAAAAAAAACTACCGTGTGCGCCGTTACGAGACGCAGAGATTGGTACCCGATTTTAAGGTCCTAGGTCAACCGGTGACCTCTGAGGTCAGGTCAAGTGCACCAAGGTACGGTTCCGTTTTTGGTGAATAACTTCGCAAAAAACGGCCGCAGAGCCGTGATTTTGGCAGCATCGTGTTCGCCTCGACCAGGCGCGTCGAATGATTTACTTTTTGTTCGGGTCAGGTCAATTTAGGGTGTTGACCTCAGGTCAAGGTCAGGTCAGCACCCCAAGGTCACCACATTGGTCGAAAGACGTCATGTCGCATATCATTCGATTCGGCAGGTCTTCCTGAGTCCATTGGTGGCTTTCCCGACTCGCTAGCTCAATTTGATCGGGAGTTATTGACGAGAAACTAATATGACCTTGATGACGTCATAAATGACGTCACGGAAGGTCAACATTGCAAAAGTGACGCATCTAACCTTGCAAGGAGTGCAGCAAATCACGATTCTGTGTGCTTGAGAGAGTTGGAGATCGTTCCCGGCGCCAGAATAGCAGTTTTCATTTTCCCCATTGACTCAGGGCGCAGCCAGGGGGGGGGGGTCAGAGGGTCAGCTGACCCCCCCCCCGAAATTTCTGTCGGGGGCCCGCTCGAGAAAGAGAGAAAGAGAGAGAGAGAGAGAGAGAGAGAGAGAGAGAGAGAGAGAGAGAGAGAGAGAGAGAGAGAGAGAGAGAGAGAGAGAGAGAAAAGAGAGAGAGAGAGAGGAGAGAGATCGTAATATAATTATTGGACGAGCCCGCTTCGAGAAATGTCTACTGGGACACCACGGGTGAAGGGTCGGCCCGGGGCTCCAGGTGGATGGGGCCCGGGCCCCGGGAGAACGGGCCCGGGCCCCCGATGGATGGGGTCCGGGGCCCCGGTGGATGGGTCCGGGTCCCCGGGAGAACGGGCCCCGAGCCCCGGGTGGACGGGGCCTGAACCCCCGGGAGAACGGGTCCGGGCCCCCGGATGGATGGGGCCCGGGGCCCCCGGTGGATGGGCCCGGGCCCCCGGGAGAACGCACCCTGGCCCCCTGGGTGGATGGGGCCCGGGCCCCGGGTGGATGGGGCCCGGGACCCCGGGAGAACGGGTCCGGGCCCCCGTGTGGATAGGGCTCGGGCCCCCGTGTGGATAGGGCCCGGGCCCTCGGGTGAATGGGGCCCCCTAGGGTGACCCGCTTGCTCCGCAACGCGAATAAGGGGTATTTTCGATCGGTGGGCGTTTGGTTGGTCTTGTGTCCGTGGGTTATGTATGTTACAGGGAGTATGCGATTTCAGTTAGTTTGCAACGACCCTAGGGTGGTTGTAACCTCCCTAAACGATCAGTTTGTTTGCAACGACCCTAGGGACGTTACAAAATAACTGCTCGTTCCGGGACGTTGTAACGAAACTAGGGTCGTTGCAACCTCCCTAGTTAGTATGCAACAAACCTAGGGCTGTTACAAAATAACTAGGGAGTTTAACCCTCGCCGGCCGAGGGGGGGGGCGGGTGCCGCCCCCCCCATAGGGTTTTTTCGCGATAGCTCCGAACACGCTGGCGATAGAGAGCTGAAACTTGGCATACCTGACCTTTGATCCAAGCCGCATCTTTTGACACCAACCGCATTTTTGGGTCAGGTCAGGTCACTGACCTATGACGTCATAAGTGAACCTCTGCACGGTCTTCAGATGTCGCAACTTCGCAACGCCCTCACTGCCAGAGGAGATGTCACAGGGAAATGAAACTTGCAGGATCTAGTATCCATTATGAGTGTCACAACTTGTATATCTCGGATTTTTCCTAAAGGTCATATGAGGTCAGGTCATTTTCGTGACCTCACCATTATAAGTCAATGGGGAAAAATTCAAACTGCTATTCTGGCGCCGGGAACGATCTCCAACTATCTCAAGCACACAGAATCGTGATTTGATGCACTCCTTGCAAGGTTAGATGCGTCACTTTTGCAATGTTGACCTTCCGTGACGTCATTTATGACGTCATCAAGGTCATATTAGTTTTTCGTCAATAACTTCCGATCAAATTGAGCTAGCGAGTCGGGAAAGCCACCAATGGACTCAGGAAGACCTGCCGAATCGAATGATATGCGACATGACCTCTTTCGACCAACTTCGTGACCTGGGGGTGCTGACCTGACCTTGACCTGAGGTCAACGCCCCAAGTTGACCTGACCCGGACAAAAAGTATATCATTCGACGCGCCTGATCAAGGCGAACACGATGCTGCCAAAATCGCGGCTCTGCGGCCGTTTTTTGCGAAGTTATCCACCAAAAACTGAACCGTACCCAGGGGCACTTGACCTGACCTCAGAGGTCACCGGTTGACCTAGGACCTTAAAATCGGGTACCAATCTCTGCGTCTCGTAACGGCGCACACGCTCGTTTTTTCCGCGACGCGCTAGCTCCACCAGGGGCGAAACGGCGAGGGGGGGGTCGTACCCGCCCCCCCCCTCGGCCGGCGCGTATGTAGAAAACCAATAGGTCCGGCGAGGGTTAAGAATTCATCGAGTCTCGTTTCACAGGAGGGCCGTCAACAATCTTGTCCAATGAAAATCTTGTTCAATCTAGTTCATTTAAAAAGAAAAGGAGAACAAAATTTGAACATTCAGCTCAGGAGTATTTCACGACGGCCATGAAGTACACATTTTGTGCAGATTTGTTCGAATTAGATGGGCATTCGCCAGGAAGCCCTTCGTAAAAAACGGCTATTATCCGCTCGTTCCCAGTCTTTTTGTGATTGTAAACGTTCAAACATGTGAAATGATGGTGGTCCCATGCATTATGGTGGGTGTCAAGGTCACGTGAAGGTCAGGTCAGGGTCATTGACCTTTGATGACCTTAGTTCACTTCTTCTGGGTTCATATATTTTTGGGCTAGTTTTTGGAGCTGATTTCGAATTTAGCACCCATTTGGACATTTACGAAGTAATTTTGGCGCCTTCGTATGTCACGAGGCTGTCAGTGGTGGTTGACACCTACTAACTATGGACAGCTAGCAAGACGCCTACTGGTTGACCTGACCTGACCTGACCCGACCTGGCCTAAAAACGTCAAGACATCATCGGTGATCAAAGCTAACATGAAATTCGTGATCAGCGCCCCGAAAAACTCGTAACAGCCTAACTCTCCAAAGTTTAAACAGGTCCCGATTTTCCCGACTTTTAAGTCACTGACCTGACCTGGAAGGTCAACCAATAACCTAGCCCCGCCCTGTGCGTTTGCGGCTAGCAGATCACAAATAAGGGCGAGAGTTAACCCCGCAGGACCTGTTGGTTCTACATACGCGCCGGCCGGGGGGGGGGGGGGGGTTGTACGACCCCCTCGTCGTTTTTCGCCCCTGATGGAGTTAGAGCGTCGCGGAAAAAACGAGCGTGTGTGTTGTTAGGAGACACAGCAACTAGTACCCAATTTTAAGGTTTCAGGTCAACGAGTGACCTCTGAGGTCAGGTCAAGTGAAGCAATACACGGGTTCGGTTTTTAACCCGCGCCCCACTGGGGGGGGCTATTTATAGCCCCCCCTCCCGTTTTTCTGCAATAACTTCCAAACCGCTTGACGTATCGACGCCAAACTTTCAGTACCTTCGGCTGCATCAATTTGACACGTTGTGTCAAAATTTGAACTTCGTACCTACCATAGGTCGGCCGGAAATGACGTCAGAGTGACGTCATGTTCGGCCGATTTCGACGCAAAACATTGAACCACGGCAATCGCTCCCAAGAGCTCAGTTTTTAAGATAGATCCAATTTCTTTGCATGAGAGGACTCAGAATAGACTGCGCTATCAAACTGCTATCTCGGATTTTCGAAATTTTGAAAATTTCGAAAATTTTATATAATAAAATTCAAAATTTATATTTTTACATTTTTTTCGAAAACTTTTTGACTTTTCGAAAATACCGGAATATATGTGATAGAACGCATTATTATGACTAACTCTAGCAAGTTTTAGCTAAATATCTTCAAAAATGGCCAAGTTATACGCATTATTGCAAAAAATTAACAATTATTAATTTTTCAAATCAATTTTTCAGCACGAATTTGACATCGTAAGCTAATATAAATAGCACCATCGTGTTTCTGAGCTCAAACTGCATCCAATAGACACCTTTTTTGTTGAAAAATTTTAACTTCAAAATTTGACCTTTTTTGACCTGAAAGTGACCTGACCTGAGCTAAATTTGACTCAAAATGACCTCGAATGACACAGACGACATCAAATTCGAAATGTTTGGCCTAAATGGACCATAAAACATGTGTCACGTGACCGACGGATGATATAATATTTTCGTGACCTGTGATGACCTGACCTTGACCTGAAAATCAAAGTACAAGTTTGGTACCCTCAGAGTATCTAGAGCATCTGTTCACGAGTGTGTGAACCAAAAATGAGCCTGATCTGACTTGTAAGACGGCGGCCAGAGCCCAAAACGTGAAGAAGCCAAAATGCTAATAATTTTTACTTTGACCTGACCTGTGACGTCATCGGTGACCTCGAGGTCAATGAAATTAGGTTTCGCTCGACAGTTTTTGCGGGGCTATCAGACGCCGTTTGAATTTTGACGATCGGCCCAGTAGTTTCGGAGTTAGGAGGGGGGGCTATGAATAGCCCCCCCCCAGTAGGGCGTGTTATACGCAGACCCCAGTGGGGCGCGGGTTAATTAATAACTTCTTAAAAAACAGTCGCAGAGCGCGATTTTATCATCAACATGATCGCCTTTCTCAGGCGCGTCGAATGGTATACTTCTTGTTCGGGTGAGGTCAACTTGAGACGTTGACCTCGGGTCAAGGTTAGGTCAGAGACCCCTAGGTCGTGAAATTGGTCAAAGGTGGTCATGTTGCATATTATTCGATTCGGCACGTCTTCCTCAGTCCATTGGTGGCTTGACCGACTCGCTAGCTCAGTTTGATCGGGAGTTCTTGACGAAAAGCTCGTATGACCCTAGTGACGTCATAAATGACGTCACGCAACGTCAACAATGCAAAATTGAAGCATCTTACCTTACAAGGAGTGCATGAAATCACGATTCGTGTACTTGAGATAGTTTGAGATCGTTCCCGGCGCCAGAATAGCAGTTTTCATTTTCTCATGTGGTCTTTAGGAAAATCCTAGAGGTACAAGTTGTGAGACTTCTAGAAGATGCACGTACTGTAAGTTTCATCCCCCTGTAAAAGCTCCTCTGGGACTGAGGGCGTTGCGAAGTTGCGGCATCTGAGGACCGTCCACTTATGACGTCATAGGTCAGTAACCTGACCTGACCTGAAAATCTGGTTAGTGTCACAAGATCCGGCTTGAATCAAAGGTCAGGTATCCTAGTTTCAGCTCTGTTGCTGGTGTGTTCGGAGCTATCGCGAAAAAAAAAACTAGGGGGTGGGGGGGGGGGGGTGGTCGAGGATTATCCCTCGCCGGACCTATTGGTTTTCTACATACGCGCCGGCCGAGGAGTGGGGCGGGTACGACCCCCCCCTCGCCGTTTCGCCCCTGGTGGAGCTAGCGCGTCGCGGAAAAAACGAGCGTGTGCGCCGTTACGAGACGCAGAGATTGGTACCCGATTTTAAGGTCCTAGGTCAACCGGTGACCTCTGAGGTCAGGTCAAGTGCCCCAAGGTACGGTTCAGTTTTTGGTGAATAACTTCGCAAAAAACGGCCGCAGAGCGCCGATTTTGGCAGCATCGTGTTCGTCTCGCTCAGGCGCGTCGAATGATATACTTTTTGTCCGGGTCAGGTCAACTTGGGTTGTTGACCTCAGGTCAAGGTCAGGTCAGCACCCCCAGGTCATGAAGTTGGTCGAAAGAGGTCATGTTGCACATCAGTCGATTCGGCAGGTCTTTCTGAGTCCATTGGTGGCTTTCCCGACTCGCTAGCTCAATTTGATCAAGAGTTATTGACGAAAAACTGATATGACCTTGATGACGTCATAAATGACGTCACGGAAGGTCAACATTGCAAAAGTGACGCATCTAACCTTGCAAGGAGTGCATCAAATCACGATTCTGTGTGCTTGAGATAGTTGGAGATCGTTCCCGGCGCCAGAATAGCAGTTTGAATTTTTCCCCATTGACTTATAATGGTGAGGTCACGAAAATGACCTGACCTCATATTGACCTTTAGGAAAAATCCGAGATATACAAGTTGTGGGACTCATAATGGATACTAGATCCTGCAAGTTTCATTTCCCTGTGACATCTCCTCTGGCAATGAGGGCGTTGCGAAGTTGCGACATCTGAAGACCGTGCAGAGGTTCACTTATGACGTCATAGGTCAGTGACCTGACCTGACCCAAAAATGCGGTTGGTGTCAAAAGATGCGGCTTGGATCAAAGGTCGGGTATACCAAGTTTCAGCTCTCTATCGCCAGCGTGTTCGGAGCTATCGCGAAAAAAACCCTATGGGGGGGGGCGGCACCCGCCCCCCCCCCCTCGGCCGGCGAGGGTTATGCTAGGCTGGGCTGGGTATTGGGTAAGTTTGGATCAAGTAGTAGGGGTTCCACCAGCACCACCTGTTTATAGCAGGTGTACCTCAACCACCAGCGACAGCTTCGTAGCAAGTTGCATTGGTACCACAACTACATATACATACTTCTCAAATGTCTCAGCGAATGCTGGATTCGAAATAAGCTTAAAAAATCCCTTAAAATCGTAAAATTTGAAAGTCACCCGAAGTCACCAAACATCAAAGACCTTGACCTGGCCGACAACTGTCAAGTCAACTTGAAGCCAATCATAATGCATGGGACAACCATCAGTTCACATGTTGGCACGTTTATATGTAATCACAAAAGAAGTCTGGAAACGCAATTTTATGTGCGCTAACATAAGCGGCAAATCATTACGGTCTGCCATGGTCTCAGAAATCAGATCAAAGGTCAAAGATCATTGGTTTCAGGATCATGAACTGTATAGAGAATGTATAACTAGTAACGTAGTTCGAGGACAGTCAAAGTTGCGTCACGATCGGCCGCTTTTAGTGCGAGAAAATCGCGAAAAACGAGGGGTTTTATCGGACCCGCACCCCTAAAAGTGTGAGGGATAACCCGCACACGGATAGCGACGGATATCCATCACACCTACCCCAGTACCTAACTATATTTTCTATATGTAAGCATATGCTGGCGATATAATGCAGCCAAAATTATCAGTTACGTGCTTTGTCCCGGGCACCACAATATATACTCCTGAGCTGAATGTTCAAATTTTGTTCTCCTTTTCTTTTAAACTGAATAGATTGAACAAGATTTTCATTGGACAAGATTGTTGACGGCCCTCCTGTGAAACGAGACTCGATGAATTCTTAAACTCCCTAGTTATTTTGTAACAACCCTAGGTTCGTTGCATACTAACTAGGGAGGTTGCAACGACCCTAGTTTCGTTACAACGTCCCGGAACGAGCAGTTATTTTGTAACGTGTCTAGGGTCGTTGCAAACAAACTGATCGTTTAGGGAGGTTACAACCACCCTAGGGTCGTTGCAAACTAACTGAAATCGCATACTCCCTGTAACATGTATCCATTTCGGTCGATTGCCTTTTGACGGCTAAGTATTTTGGTTTGGGAAAAAATATCCATCGCATCGAGGTACAGTACAGTACAGTACAGTACAGTATATTGTGGTAATCAAGGACAAGAAACATTGGAGAAAATAATAGAGGTGTTCGTGTCTAGTGATAACTGATAACCATGCGTTCTACTATAGAACATGCTAAGTATATTTTATAGCATAGGTTGACGTAGGCTACCTATTGAAAAATGGAGGCCAGCGATGAATTACTATGCAGAGGTTTGAAACGTTTATATTTTTAAGAATATTGTTGCTTTTCATGCAAAAGCGATGAATGGATCTTGGACAAAATTGAATGCTCTTTTCAACTATGCCATTTTCAATTGTCAAACGTACCAGTTTATGCAGCAAAACCCGTGTAAGTAAGTAGATAAGTCATGAACAAATGCCATTTTCTTCAGCGATTTGTTCCACCTTGTTTTTGATCAATTAGCTTTTCATAATTTTTCCATGAGAGGCGGTACGTTTCTCTTGACCTGACCTTCAGGTGACATTGAAATCCACCCTTATGCATGGGAGCAACATCAAATCACATGTTTGAACGCTTGAAACCACGAAAGGACTGCAAACGCGCCGCTAATGCGAGCCGGCATACGCCGAACCGCGATTCTGGCCAAACATGGTCTCGGAAAGTCGGCCAGGTTTGGCCTACTTTCCGACCTTTAGGTCGGAATTTGACCTTGAATTGACCTTTAGGTCATTTGGGCCAGGGTCATGAAATTTCTAGGGTAGGTGTAAAATTGATCAACGCGTGGGTACTGAAAGTTACGTCGCGATCAGCCGCTTTTTACGCGAGTTATTTGCGAAAAAAAAAAAAAACTTTAGGGGGGATTGCATCAGGCATCAGCCCCTTCCCGTCTGTGCCGCGAGGGTTAAAAATTCTTGTGAGCGAATTCACGTAATGAAGAAGAGTAATGGCACAATTTACTACAGCAGCCAATAGATGACTTAGAACAGGCACATGGGACTAGTTAAATTCTCCGACGGAAGCAGGCAACAGTTCCGATTGCATATATGCTATGCATATTGCGGAAGGGGCACATTTCGGCCTCGAAAGATACGAATTTTTACGTCATAGAACATATTTTTGTCGTGGTCAATTTGCGCAAAAATTGAACACCGGGTGATTACCGAGCTATTGTTCTATCCAGATGTTCTGATTCAAACTCGCTCAGTGTTATCGTGCAGGTAAAGGGCAGAATGCAGAAGCAAAATGTGTATGAAATATGGAGAGATTCTGAAAAATGGGTGGGGGGCCCGCACACTAGGGGCCCGCTTTGGAGGCGAAGACCCCCCCCGAAATGAAATCCTGGCTGCGCCACTGCATTGACTTATAATGGTGAGGTCACAAAAATGACCTGACCTCATATGACCTTTAGGGAAAATCCTAGATTTAAAAGTTGTAAGACTCGTAATGGACACTAGATCCTGCAAGTTTCATTTCCCTGTGACATCTCCTCTGGCAGTGAGGGCGTTGCGAAGTTACGACATCTGAAGACCGTGCATAGGTTCACTTATGACGCCATAGGTCAGTGACCTGACCTGACCCAAAAATTCGGTTGGTGTCAAAAGATCCGGCTTGAATGAAAGGTATGCCAAGTTTCAGCTCTCTATCCCTCGCACGACCAGGCCATTTCTCATAACACGAACGACCAGGGGGGGGGTTGTTACGACCCCCCCCCTGGCGTTTCGAAACGGAAGGTCGTAGAGCTTAGCGGAAAAAACCAACGGATTGCTCTCAACGAGATCTCGCGATTGGTGGTATATTTTTTGGTCCTAGGTCAACATTTGACCTACTTTTGACCGGTCAAAGGTCAAATTTTCGGAAAAATAGACTTTTTTCAACTTTCGGCGGCGATTGCGGCAAAACGGTGGGAGATATCGACTTGAAACCTTCACTATCGTGTTCCTTGATCAATTCTCTATCGTTTGGTATGTATTTCGTTTCCCTAGCTCTAAAAATGGCGCGTTGGGAGCGCCGGAAGTCGGCAAGGTCACAGTCGGCGGCAGAAATTCGAAAAATCAAAATTTAAATTTTTGAAATCTGATTGTATTTTTGGATTTGGGAGGTCCATTTGCTCCCTATAGAAGCTAATATTGCTGCATATTCCCATTGAGGTGACAAGAATTAGCAAAATAGTGGTTCGGGCGCTTTTCAAAAATAGTACCGGACGCTGTTCCTCTTGTGACGTCATAGCTCCGTGACCTGACCTGACCTGGTCAAATTTCTTATACCATATGATAGCCAATACTTGCCCCAACATGCATGGGAAGTTTCATCACGATCCATCAACCGATCTCCGTACCACCGGCAGGAAACCTCGGGCGTTGGCACTCAGTTTGTGAAAATCCGGCCGGAGGCTGTACCTCTTATGACGTCATAACTCCGTGACCTGACATGACCCGATCAATTTTTTTTCGGCAAAAGATGCGCAAAGGTTGCCCCATAGGGTATTGAAAATTTCAGCCCGCTACGACAAGCCGTTTAGCGTGCACTTCGAAAAAACCTCAGGGGGGGGGTTGATACAACCCCCCCCCTAGGCGTTCTAGGGCTATCGCCAGCGTGTTTGGAGCTATCGCGAAAAAAACCCTATGGGGGGGGCGGCGCCCGCTCCCCTCCCCCCTCGGCCGGCGAGGGTTAACCCGCGCCCTGCTGGGGGGGGGGTGTTTGAACACCCCCCCTTGTGGTTTTTCGCGAATATCTCAAAAACGGCGGCGCGCAGCGCCGCCGTTTTTGGTACACCTTATCACACATCAATTCTACACATGTTGTGAAAATTTCAGACCAAGGTCATTCAAGGTCAGGTCACCAGGTCACTTGAAGTGACCTCACCTCATAAAAAGTTTCAATGTCTGTCATAGCTACACCGAGTGACCGATCGCTTTGAAACTTTCAGCGATTGCTAAGAGCAATAGCATGTACAAAATGTATATCTCAGAATTTTGATATCGATGACCTAAGGTCAGGTCAATTTTGCGACCTCCCCATTATAAGTCAATGGGAGAAAATTGAAATGCGCCTCTTTTGGATGAAAGACATTATACACACTCCCAAACACCGAATTACAAGTGGTTTAGACACACTGAACTTGAAAATGGTGTCCGTGACCCTTGTTTATGCCCTGAGGTCATCTTAGGTCACGAATGGTATCTAACAGTTTTTCGCAAATAACTTTTGATAGAGGCATGCTAGAGCGATGAAAACGCCTTAGATGTGTTCAGCTCGACGATACGGATCGACTGATATGCAACATGACCCTTTCCGGTCAGGTCATGACCTTGACCTGAGGTCAAATTTTCAAGTTGACCTTTCAAGGTCAAGTTATAGTTCATTCGATGCGTCTTGACGAGAGGAACACGATGCCGGTAAAAGTAAGCTCGTACAAGGCTTGGGTCAAAAGTTATTGCAGAAAAACTGTTTTCGAAAATATCGGCTATTTTTGCAGTTTTTGCCCCCTGCAGGCAAAACCGTTGACCTTAGGTCAAATCTGAGAGAATTACTCAGAAAGGGCGTTAATAGGGCTATCGAATGCGCTTTTCCGCGGCGCTGTAGCTCTATTGGTTCCCGAGTTATGCGTTGGCTTCTTGGAAATTTTCGACATTCGACCTGGAAATCGGCGAAATTTTGCCTTCAATGACCTCTGGTGACCTGACCTTTGACCTGACCAAAAAATTGACCGAAGTAATTTCGTCATTATTTTTTACGCTCTTTCGAACGCCGCCTTCCGCGTATCGCTACGTGGCCCAGGAGCCGAGTTACAAGGGGGGGTGTTCAAACACCCCCCCCCAGCAGGGCGTGGAAATCCAGGACCCCCAGCAGGGCGCGGGTTAAGAGAACTACAAAATTGCTATCTCGGATTTTTGAAATTTTTGGATTTTGACCCCAAAATTTAAAAAAATAGACTTTTTGAATATAATAGCGGAAAAATAAAAAAATTGAACTTAGAAAAAAACGGAATATATTTGATTGTCCCTACCACCTTCTATCTACATACCAAATTTGAGATCGATACCTCTCTTTTGGCCAAGTTATAACGAAAAAACTGTTCAAAATTGTTGACGTCAAAATTTCAAAATTAATTTCTAGCAATTCTAGAGTCTAGAATTGCAAAATTTCCCTACCGCACTACCGGCATGCCGGTAGTTTTTCACTACCGCAGGTTTTTTCGTGGTAACTGGCATGTCTTGCCGGTAGCATGCCGGTATTTTTGATTTTGCACAAAAAATATCAGCATATGATTCAAACTTTAGACACTAAGAGGCTATTGAATTGTAATAACAGCAATCTTAGCCACTGCAAAAATACATTTTGTGGTAGGAGTTCCATTGTGGTTGCTAAGGGTAGTGGTAACACATGAACCTCAGCATTTCACAGGCTTGGATCTAATTATAATTATCAAGAATTTACTGTGGTCTATCAAAGGCAGAATACTCATTCGTGTTGCAAAACCACAACCAATTAGTAAGACTAATGGCAGGTAATAGGTATAATACAATAAAATAAATAAATGTTTATGGCAACATTCCCTAGGCAAAAGGCAGAATCAAAACAACACAAAATACATTGTTTGGAAACTGGCCTTGAGTCCTGAGATGTGGTCTGAGACTCTGAGATACTCTACAAATAATTTCACACTGAAAATCCAGCTGAAAAGGCAGGTGTTAGGTAGCCCTGAGCCCAACTTTGGTCCCAAAATGAAATGAAAATGAATTAAACTGGCATTTTGTCTTATCTTTCCAAGAAAACACAACATGCAGACGAAATGAATACAAAGTGCCGCAATATTATGATCAGGCAACCAAGGATGACTTTTAACCCTCGCCGGACCTATTGGTTTTCTACATACGCGCCGGCCGAGGGGGGGGGGGGGGGGGGCGGGTACGACCCCCCCCCCTCGCCGTTTCGCCCCTGGTGGAGCTAGCGCGTCGCGGAAAAAACGAGCGTGTGCGCCGTTACGAGACGCAGAGATTGGTACCCGATTTTAAGGTCCTAGTTCAACCGGTGACCTCTGAGGTCAGGTCAAGTGCCCCAGGGTACGGTTCAGTTTTTGGTGAATAACTTCGCAAAAAACGGCCGCAGAGCCGCGATTTTGGCAGCATCGTGTTCGCCTTGATCAGGCGCGTCGAATGATATACTTTTTGTCCGGGTCAGGTCAACTTGGGGTGTTGACCTCAGGTCAAGGTCAGGTCAGCACCCCCAGGTCACGAAGTTGGTCGAAAGAGGTCATGTCGCATATCATTCGATTCGGCAGGTCTTCCTGAGTCCATTGGTGGCTTTCCCGACTCGCTAGCTCAATTTGATCGGGAGTTATTGACGAAAAACTAATATGACCTTGATGACGTCATAAATGACGTCACGGAAGGTCAACATTGCAAAAGTGACGCATCTAACCTTGCAAGGAGTGCATCAAATCACGATTCTGTGTGCTTGAGATAGTTGGAGATCGTTCCCGGCGCCAGAATAGCAGTTTGAATTTTTCCCCATTGACTTATAATGGTGAGGTCACGAAAATGACCTGACCTCATATGACCTTTAGGAAAAATCCGAGATATACAAGTTGTGAGACTCATAATGGATACTAGATCCTGCAAGTTTCATTTCCCTGTGACATCTCCTCTGGCAGTGAGGGCGTTGCGAAGTTGCGACATCTGAAGACCGTGCAGAGGTTCACTTATGACGTCATAGGTCAGTGACCTGACCTGACCCGAAAATGCGGTTAGTGTCAAAAAATGCGGCTTGGATCAAAGGTCAGGTATGCCAAGTTTCAGCTCTCTATCGCCAGCGTGTTCGGAGCTATCGCGAAAAAACCCTATGGGGGGGGGGCGGCACCCGCCCCCCCTCGGCCGGCGAGGGTTAAGATCCTCTGTCCCCTAAAGAAAGGATGTAAGCTGATGACGTAATATTTATTCATATGCCCTTTTATGATGGTAGAAAATGACCTTATGCTCATGATACAATGAAATGATATTAAAATAAGTCCAAAAATATTATGATATATTTCGACTTGCGTCGTCTTCAGAATGTACATTTTCAGAATTGTCGACGAGCAAATTCAAATCCTTTCAAAATAGCGTGCAACATTTTTGTGAGATATCTGGCTAACAAATTACAGTCAGGTCATACCTATAATAAATTTTAACAGCGTACAATACAATGAATACAATATCACTGAATAATAATTGGATAAATATTGTCAATGCGACACAATACCTAAAAGTAACACAGGCATATGTTGTTTGTGCAGCACGTCAAACTCGCGAAAATGCAAAACCTATGCAGAGTGATTGACATGATAAGATGAATTGATACACTTATAATAACACATGTTTCAGGTGCGTACAACTAATACATACACACAGCAGAGTAAACATGACACCAGTGTAGAGCTCCCTGAGGTGGTGCACGAGTGGGGGGGGACGCTGTCAACTGCGTCTACCCTACATCAAATTAGTACAAATGGCGATGAAAGACGCACCTAACAAGTACAAGTTCTTCAGGTGAGACAAATAAAAAGAATGGATAAGCCAATAGAGACATGCTGACAAAAAGAGGACGGAAGGCCAAGCATAGAACATCGCCTATGTGGGAGTGTAGGGAGGGGGATGGAGAAGGGGCCAGGATGAGGTTTGTGTGTTTAGGCATGGTTTTTGGTTTCTTATTTCAACAGATTCTGCTATTTTGAGATCAGCCACATCTTTACATACTCTCTCTATGCTAATTTTGAATGAGGATGACCAGGGCTGCGGAGTCGGAGTCGGAGTCGGAGTCGGAGTCGGTCGGAGTCGACTGTTGTGACCGGAGTCGGAGTCGGAGTCGGAGTCGATTTTAGAAACCCGAGCCGGAGTCGGAGTCGGAGTCACCGAAAATCTGTCGATTCCGCAGCCCTGCTAGGTCTGCGGAGTCGGAGTCGGGAGTTGGAGTCGGTCGGAGTCGACAATTCTGCCCGGAGTCGGAGTCGGAGTCGGAGCTGGTTTTTGAAAGCCGGAGTCGGAGTCGGAGTCGGAGTCGCCGAAAATCCATCGACTCCGCAGCCCTGAGGATGACGATATACTACATGATGGGTGGTTGAAGTTGACATGGTCTCCGAGAGGGGTGTTTTTGGTCTTGTTTTTAGCATCCCGTAGATGCTCATCTTTGCATCATCTTTCGCGGACTCTCCTTTTTGATTCACCTATGTACACAGCGGGTTTCTCATCACACAGGTTACATGTGATTTTATATACAACATTTTTGGTATGACAGCGGCTACGAAGGCCTGCTTCACAGGTGTGACATCTCTTTGATCCAGCAGGGCACGGAGGACTTTCGAGACCTGACCGTATCATATGCTTGGACACCGTTTTCCCGCTGACCCATGCGACCTGTGCCTTCAGACCAGACGAGCGCACCGCACCGTTCACTCGGCGCGCTAGTGTTTCGTCAATGTACGGGAGCGATATGTAGGTCGTGTCATTTTTGTTGCGTCCAGTGGTGTTGTGTTTGTGACCTTTCTGTGTGTGGTGCATGATCTTGTGCTTAGTTCTCTGTATGAGTTTGTTGGGGTATCCGTTGTGTCTGAAAAGTGTCTCTACGACCTTCATTCCTCGCTCTTTTGCCTGTCTGTCTGAACCTAGCCGTTTAGCCCGCAAGAGTTGTGAGTGGAGTACTGATCGTTTGCATTGCATTGGGTGTGCTGATGTGTAGTGAATGATGATAGGTGCAGCCATAGGTTTGATGTACAACTCTGTGCTGTAGGTGCCGTCTTCTTGTACTGTGATGATGGTGTCTAGGTAGGGTATGCTTCTATTTGGTGTCCTGTCAGTTCTTTCGATAGTGAATTTTAGCGCTGGGTGGAAGTCGTTCATAAACTGGAAATACTCGTCAAGCCTGTCTGCCCCATGGGTCCAAATGCCTAGCACATCATCGATATAACGCATGTAGGTCACTGGCTGGTACTGAGAATTTTGAGAAGTCAGGATCAGGGATTCTACAGCATTCATGAACACTATGGCTAGTGGGGGAGCAATCCTAGAGCCCATCGCTACTCCTACTGTCTGTTTGAAGAACTTTTGACCGAACCGAACATAGTTATTGTTAAGACAGTGCTGTAGGAGCGTTTTGATATCTTCAACAGAGAGTCCAAAAGTGTCAATTTTGTCCAGATGCTTTTTGATGAGGTCCAGGGTGGCTGTGACAGCTTCGCTAGTGGGGATGTTGCCGTAAAGGTTCGTCACGTCTACAGAAAATACTATGGCACCCGCTGGGAGTCCGTGGGGAAACTGTGTCCTAAGTCGGTGTAAATAATCGTCTGTGTTAGTCAGGTGCGCTGGCACAAATGCAAGGAGCTGCGTTATGATCCGTTCCAAAAGCCATGCAAGTTTGTCGAGGGGGTCACCACATGCCGAGACAATAGGGCGAAGGGGAGCGTCTGTTTTGTGGGTTTTGGGGAGGCCATACAGTTCAGCTGTACGTGACCCCGCGGGTAGAACACTTTTCACAATTTTTTTCGGGCACTTTGTCTGCCAGCGTGGTTTTAATCAATCTTTTGTCTCTGCCTCAAGTTCTGGGACGTGGGATTTGTAGTGACTGCTTCATATCGTTCGTAATTTTTCTGCTTTCTGTATGTAATCGCTCTTGGAGAGAATTACAAGCCCCTTGCATTTGTCTGAGCGCTTGACTATAATGCCAGGGTCATTGCCAAGCTCTTTCATTAGTTTTACATCGTTAGGTGTATGGTTGGGTTCCGTTGTCGATTTGTGGTTTTTGTAAATGGTCATGACTTTGTGTTTTAGAGTTTTCAGCGTTCGTTCTGTCAGAGCATGGGCGGTGGGTGCAGCGCGTGTATCTGTGTCACTGAATCTAGGTGTCAGCCTGACGCTACGGTGCGCCCCCTGGTCTGGATCGGTGTCAGGATCAGGGTCATGTGTCACGGGCTGGCTCGTGCTAGATGGTATTATCGAGCTTTGAGGGTCGGAGCAGCCTGACGGAGATTGGTTCTCTTGTGTCTTTTTGTCAATGTGCTCCTTCCACCGTAAGGCGAACGCACCCCTCTCCAGGCCGATTTCAACCTCTTTTAGGACGGTTTTGTTGACTGATCGGGAAAGAGCAAAGTTGGGACCCTTACTCAATAAATCTGTCAGCTGCGAGGGAGAGAGTCGAAATATATCATAATATTTTTGGACTTATTTTAATATCATTTCATTGTATCATGAGCATAAGGTCATTTTCTACCATCATAATATTCATAATTATGCTCAAACTAGCCATAGCTCACCTCCAACATATGCCCTTTTGGTTGAATTACTCAAGAGAAATGAATTTTCCCGTAGTGAATAATACTCACCATGTTGATTTCATTAGAATTTAATGTCGTGTTGGATGATTTTTATCAATAAAATCATTCACGAGGCAGTAGTTTGCAGTCCTAAAACCTTTTTTGCAGTGTTTGAATCAGCTGGTTCAAAACTGTGTTATAGCGCATCTGTTTCGAAATCCGTGTTTGTTCCCGCGTTTGAGATGGGGGAGGATATTATATCGTTTTTATTACGAGCGAGCGAGCGCAGCGAGCGAAGCGAAGTCTTTTCAATATAACGGAAAAATCTCAGTATGAGCGGCCCGGCCCGGCCCGGCCCGGCCTGTAACGCTATTGAGAGGCTTATATCTCAGCAACCGCTGGACCGATTTGCCGGCGGTCTTTTTTGCTGGGTAGCCCCATCCCTTCTACCCCGTAATTGACTACTTTTGATACATCTCAGTGACCGTCGTGGCACGTGCCACGTGAAAAGTCCAGGGTCTTCAAGCAGTTTTGCAAAAGTAATGATTTTGAGAGGCCCATATCTCAGCAGCGGCTTGAGCGATTGTCTTGCGGTAATTTTTATAGGGTAGCTGCATCCCTTCTACCAAAGGTCGGATACTCTTGATCTATGTGAGTGACCCCCAATGCACGTGCAAAATACAAAAAGAAGAGGTGCCAAATTTGTTCCCATTTCAGTAACTCGGTAATTACTGGGGCGATTTCGCTGAAACTTGGCATACAGGTAGGCACCCACCAGGCAATGAATTTCCATGTGTTGCGGTTAGGGTTCTACTGCACGTGCGCACGTGCAGGGGGCGTTTCCAGATCTCGAGAACGGCTGGGCCGATTGCGCTCAAATTTGATACACGGTTGGGGACCGGTTAGTAGGGTACCGTGCAAAAGTCATTTTGGACCCCGTTTGCACGTGCGCACGTGCAGAATGCCGCTTCCAGATCTCAGGAACGGCGGGGCCGATTGCGTTCAAATTTGGCACACCGCTAGCGACCGGTTAGAAGGGTGCTTTGCACAAGCCCATTGGAAGTAGGGGAGAGTGGGGTAATTTGGCCGCTTTTTTTAGAAAACGATGTAACTAAAAATCGACAACACATTTCTGCATTTTCTCAACGGTGACAGATGTGGCATACATTTTACTTTCTTGGACAGTAAACTTGAAATGATAGAGTAACTACTTATATTGAAATTGTGACGTATTACAAAGGTCTGCACAGCGGCCAAATTGCCCCACTAGCAGGGTTATTTGGCCGGGGGTGTGGGGTAATTTGGCCGGTGTTAGTTTGAGGCCATGATTTTTGTTATAGGCGAGTCAGCTTCACATTCAGCAATGACGCGTGTCCTACGACGCATTTGAAGCATTTTGGAGGTTGACTCAGCCGTCATAGGGGTCGAAAATAGTCAAAATAGCGGCTCTAGATGCGATGACAGTTTTTTACGAATAGCTTTTGAAGTAATCAAGCTAGGCCAAAACTAAAAGTACCATCGTAACTCTCTCGTCATTCCGCATCGAAACATGTATGTGTTGACCTCGAGAGGTCAAGGTCAAAGGTTGGTTTCAGGTCACGTTACCTCAGGTCGCCTGACCTCAAAGTTACGTGAGTTCAAGGTCATGATGTATATCATTCGATGCGCCTTGACGAGCTGAACACAATGAGGCCATTTGCGCGGCTGTATCTTTTTTTCTGTAAGTATTTATTAGCAAAAAAAGCGTTAGGTAACCTTTGATGACGTCACATGCCCTTACAGCTGTCCAATAGGAAATATGGCATCAAGGTAGTCAAAGTTGGTTATGAATTATGTCCTTTATGGTATAATTGACCATGACACCTCAGCCGTCCCAGCATAGTGACTCTGAGCGCACCGGCCAAGTTGCCCCGCTAGTACCGGCCAAATAACCCCACATTGCCATTCTGAAAATTTTTTGTCTATAACGTCGTCATGGCTGTACAGAACTAGATGAAATTGCTCTTGGAACCGCTGAACACCCTCAAAAATGGCGCCATAATGTTGGAATTCGTTTACAGCCCAAATACTACATGTTATACAAATTTTTAAACGGAAGTAAAAGTTACCATTTTCTAACGAAATTCACCTTTTATTAATTTTGAATAAAACTAAGAGGGGGAAAGTTTTGACATTTGTTCTCGAGTTAGTCCTGCCGATGACAAATGAATAGAGACTAAAGTTATTTCATTCACTTTTATCAGCTTTCGTACAGGTGGGGGCGGCCAATTTACACCACCGGCCAAATTACCCCACTCTCCCCTACCCTCTCGCCCTTCCGCACGTGCAGGGCTCACTATCTCGCTCGCTCGTTCTTCGCCCAAAAGGCGTTTTACTGGTACATATTACTTGGCGACTTCTCAGGACATGTGAGTTATAAACACATATTTTTTTACATGAATCGTATCTTACTCACGAGCCAGCAAGCCATGGCGGATAGGATGGCTTTGGCGGATAGGAAAAGGCAGATGTTGATCTCGCTTCCTCAGTTAGGAACATGGCCGAATCTGTAGTTTTCTATATTGTGATTTTTGACTATCTAATATCTATAGTTCATTATTTGGTTAGTACCTGCAACATTTTAGGAGAATGTAAAAAATAAGAACGCTTGTGGTAAATGTGATTGCTGCTCGCTCACTGTGCAGTGTGCAGTCTCCAGAAACACATTTCAGTAATTCAAGTTCTTTTTGTCCTTGCTTTTTTGATGAATGTCTTAATGCTTTTTGTAGGCAATACCTCTTTGATTACAGGTGATATTTTAACCCGGCGGCCGCTGGGCCTCCGCGCCACCCGCCAGCCGCTGGGGGGGGGGGCATAAAGTTGCCCCCCCTTTACTTCTGCAACGATATCGTCGCAACGCGAAGAGATAGAGAAGCGAAACTTTGCACACATCTTCCTGAATACCTAGCCGAGGTTGTGTCCAAATTTGGTGTCGATCCCATTTGCAATGACGTCACAGTGACGTCATAAGTGAAATTATAGATTTGCGACTCTCATATTCCTCACGATGCATCACATATATGGGACCGAATATAAAGGGCCGATTATTGGTCAGAAACTAGATGGAAGTGTAGTAAGATGTTTTAGGATGACAGCAGGTGCTTTCTAGTTCATTTACAGTCGAGTTTCATGCTCAGCGTCATCAGAAACGGTCCATATCGGAAAACGACAAAACTTTATGACGTCACTGTGACGTCATCTTAGGTGCTACAACCACCAAACTTTCCTCAAACATTGCCTAGGTATTCATTTGAAGCTATGCCAAGTTTCACGCTCGTAGCTCATCAGGTTTCGGAGATATTTCACAAAACGTAAAGGGGGGGGCAACTTTATGCCCCCCCCCCAGCGGCTCGTGGGTTAACAGCTGAAGACTGTAATTGAGTTTCAAAATTGTGGTATTTGTGGGGCCAACTCAGCCAAAATCAGGCTGCTGGTAGTTTTGGTTGGACAATGGGTGGCTGCTGGGTGGGGCGGCTACTGAAATTGCCAACATGTGGCATCTCATGTAGGGGTAAGCCAGAATCAAGAATGCAGGTTTTTAGTATGCCGGTAACTTGGCGTTTTTTTTTTTGCTTGGGGCGTGGTAGCATGCCGGTATCCCAGAAAATTTTTGTGGGGCGGGGCGGTGCCGGTAGCAGCTCATTGGGAAAACTTTGCAACTCTATTCTAGACCTCGTAGCGCAAAACAAAGACCACCATTAGACTCCCCGTGACGAGCTGCATCGAATCAATACCCATTTTATGCAAAACAATCAACTTTGAAATTTGACCTTTTTGACCTGATCTTGACCTGACCTCCATTAGAAAGTGACCTAATCCGTACCTGATGGTCTTATAACCAACAGCATTGAGTTGGAAATGAAAAATTGGCCAGAAAACATGCATCGCACAACCTTAGTGGTGACCCTTCGTGACCTGACCTGTGACCTGACCTGGTATGACCATTGACCTCTAATAGCAGCATATGTACTAGACAACTGACGCCCTATCGCTGATTTTCGACAAAATGCACTTTACTCGGTGAGATAGCGCTTTCCCTAGAAGACCCGTGAACGATGAAACATTTTACTTTTGACCTGACCTGTGACGTCATCGACGACCCCGAGGTCAATGAAATTTGGTTTCTTTCAACAAATTTTGACAGGGCTATCGAACGCCGTTTGAATTTTCCGGATCCGTCCAGTAGTTTCAGAGATAATGCCCCCCCCCCCTCACCGCGCAGAAGGTGGCCGGGAGGCCCACCGCCTGTCGGGTTAACGAATCCCTGTTAGTGTTATAGTTTGGACCTTACCTGATGACTTTGGTATTGTTGGCATCCAGTTTCACAAGAAAGTCGATTTCTTTCCCAATCGTTTTTTCCTCTTCCTTTCCATGGTATTCTATGCGTTTCACTGCCACGTCTCGTCGAGAAGATCGTCCCCTGCGTGATAGAGTAAAATTGGTCAATATTGCTGAGTGTCTATCACATCAGTACATTACCTTTTTGTTTAACCCGCGCCCCACTGGGGGTCATGGATTTCCACGCCCTGCTGGGGTGAAGGGGTGTTTGAACCAGAGTATATACACAACGGGTACAGTCAGTTTGGGATATGGTAGCAGTCAAATGTCGACAGAAATGGCGAACAGGTTAGGACTCAAAAAAGGTGTTTGGTGGTCCCCGACCAAAAGTATTATTCATATTGTGGTCGCAGCACCGGCTGCCCAGTACCTAGAGCCTAAGAGCCTATGATGGCTCTTTGGTTGTCGGACACGCAATGGAACGTTTTTTTAAGCCAATTAACCCGCGCCCCGTTGGGGGGGGGGGGGGGGCAGAATCTGCCCCCTCCCGTTTTTCGCCAATAACTTCTAAACGCGTTACGCCAGCGACGTCAAAGTTTCAGTACCTTATCATACATCAATATGACACGTTCCCTGAAAATTTGAGCGAAATCCGTCGGACATTTTTGGGAAAATGACGTTTAGTGACGTCATGTTCGTCATTTTCGCCTCAAAAACGGCAAAATTTCAAACGCCGCTAACATCCTCATTTTTAAAGGAATCAAGACGTAACAAAAAAGGTTATACGTGATTCTACTTTCTCTATCAAATGGCTATCTCGGTTTTTTGAAAATTTTGGATTTTGGCCCAAATTTTTCAAAAAAACTGACTTTTTTGGAAAAAATAATTATGAAATCCAAAATTTTGAGTGTATCGAAAAAACCGGAATATATGTCAGAGAAGCGGTCTATGTGCACCTACATACAAATTTTTAGAAGAATCGGTTAAAAAATGTGGGAGTTATTCAAAATTTTATGACGTCACGACACACACAAATTTTGAAAAATGATTTTTTGGAAGTTCTAGACCTCGTACGGGAACAAAAATAGCACCATTCGATTCGCCGTGAAAAACTGCATCAGATGGACACCTTTTTAGGCCTTAACAACCAACTTCAAAATTTGACCTCTCTTGACCTGACCTTGACCTGACCTCGACCTGAAATTCATCCAGAGGTGGTACATATCACTTATGGAGTGTGCCTATTGAATTCTATGAGTAAAATGACCCATAAACATGTGTCGCACATGCCCTTTTCTATATTTTGTTTTTGGTGACCTGACCTGACCTGACCTGACCTGACCTGACCTTGACCTTGACCTTTGAATGATGTTGTATGCAACAAATATTGTCTTGGTAGCCTAAGAACACGTTTTGGGCAATCAGTCTCCGTCCATTCTTCGGCAACTACGGTGCAAGGCCGATACTGTAGAAACTTGCATTTTGTATCCTTGATCTAACCTTGACTTGACCTCTGACCCACTTAAGCAAAAAATGGGCTCTTAAGATCCGCCTTGTTGAGAGCTTTCGATTGCCGTATTCCCCGTCTTTCTACGACCATCGGTTGGTTCGGAAGTTAGACGGGGGGGGCAGAATCTCCCCCCCTCCCCAGCAGGGCGCGTATGGCTGAATAGCCCAGCGGGGCGCGGGTTAACTTCTAATGCTGCTATTTCCAGCCCCGTAGCCCGTATCAAGCGCCACCAATGTACACAAATCTGCAATTACGACATGGATTAAAAGCAGTGTTTTGATCGCTAACGCTGCGTTCGGACAGCCCAGTTTCCACGTGGAGTTTCTACGCCGATGAGCTCCTCACGGAAACGATCGCCTTTCGGTAGAGGTCTGCACCGGTCGGCTGCAGCCGCGGCTGGCTGCATCCCCACGGCTATGGGGCGGGGCGGCTGCAAATATCTCCAAGAACACGGCTACGGCGGTGGCCATGGCTGTGAGATTTCAAGCTCAATCTTAATACTGAAATATAAAATTGTAAATGCTTAAGCTTGCATTCTGATAAGCAGTCTAACCTGCAGGGGCGTCGTTTTGTATAGGCCTGGTAGGGCCCAAGCCCTACCAATGTTTATTTGGGCCCTACCAATGTTTGTTGAGCCCTACCAATCTTTTGTCACTTATCAGTTGATAAAAAATCAAAATAAACGACAAGCAAATAAGCATGTAACAGCTGGAAGCTGTGACATTTTTTTCTCCGTACATCAAAGAGGACATCTCTCACACTCTATACGTAAGGACGATCGCACTGTCTGCCGCGGCGCCGAGCCGGCGTGGGGAGGGAGTCGACCATACGATCCCCCGACCCGTCGGCCGGTCACCATTAGCGAAGATCAAAGGCTCGCCGAAGGGTGGAGTTCCAACACACCCATCCGGGCCGGCGCAGCTGCCACCGACAAACGCGGCGCAGTCGGAACCACCTGCTCCCGGTGCTGGCTAGTGCGAAAAACGCCGCGTCCGGTACAGGCAGGGACCGACATCCGGCGAAAATCGAGCGTGAAAACGTCATCCGGCAGGAGACAGCTGAGACGGATGAGCCGCGCAAGTGAGGATGACGTCGCTTTCCGGCGGAATGGAGGGCGGAGGGGAACAGTCTCGACTCCGGATGCGAGACGGGATGTCGCCAATTTTCTGCCCCGGTCGGGGAGGCCCGGCGACGCCCGGAACCTCCGGCCCGGAAATCACGGGAGAACAAAACTCAATGCAGAAGGAGAGAGGGCAAGAGACTACGGGATCAGACCACGAGTGACAGTCAGACCCGAGATCGACCACCGGAGGCCGACCACCAGGGACGGAACGCCTCGGGACTCAGCGCGGGACACCGTCCCGCCCGGCTTCGGCCGGAGCGGCCCCTCTGCTGATCGGATCATCACTGCACCGGACCTCAGCTGGAGTGGACAGCAATCATCAAACACTGTCAAGTGAGTCATCTCATCTGTCCGCCTCATCAAGACTGCCTCCCCGTCATGGACAATTCACCTCCCATTTACCCATCGGATGTCTCTGATCTGGATTACAAATGCCACTCCCTGGGGTCTAACCTGAGCCACCATTAGAGGGTAATGGATTTAACATCGTGGGAGTGTTATTCGGCAGGGAAGGGAGGGCAGATGGTCGCTACATTCCGCTCCCGACCGAGCAGCGCGGCATTGGTGCGTCTGTTTGTAAAGGCGGGAAGGGGCTAATGGGCCTGACTGGTCCGGCCTTGTCTATGGGATAGACAGAGGGGTTAGAGGGACTGCCGGGGCGGGTCAGCAATGGTCAGTGTAGGCTAATGGCTCACCATTACATTTGTATTGGGGGGAGCGCTATCGGTCGGCCATCGCGCGCGCGGTCCGGCCGCAGTGAGGTGTGGTATTCAATGTATTAGAGGGGAGGGGAACAGGTCAGGTGGTGTCATTTTGGGGCGCTGGTCACCACTGACGCGTCAAACTACGTCAGATGACGTCATGACAGTTCAATTGGCGATGTTTTGTAAATAATCTTTTTGCGGTTAGGGCGTTAGGATTAGATTTAAGGCTAAGTTGGCATTGGCGAGCTGACAACCGATCGTGGTACACCGGTTGAAATTGACCAGTATTGTATCGTCCGTTTGTAAATATAGCGTGAAAATTTAACAATCTGTCTGGGAAAGAAGGGAGGGTTACTTCAGATATGTTGCTGATCCGGATTCACAGAGACCGCTAATGTAATTATCTTTAAGTTGTCACGTCGACCACACGACTTTACGCCGGCATTACATCACAGGCTCACCGGGAGTGCACCGCGGCGATCTGATCACGAATCAACGGAAACGCAATGATCACGCCCTCACGACGCGACCACCACAAATTCGTTTTTTTTTTTGCTAGTAGGTTAATATAAGCTGCTCTACAATCTGACTTGGCTGGTCCCGGTAGATCAGCGTTTCAATCCACTATCAGTCTAGTGTTAATCCAAGGCTTATCAATCGATTCTCAATTCTTACAAAGTGCTCTTCGAGATAAATCGACGGTCAGCGTAGGATTGTCACGTCCGTGGGATAAATTAATCATTTGGATAAGGTTTGATACGAAGGCGGCCCAAGAAGTCGTAACGCGTTCAGTTACATTCGGATAGGGAGAGTAAACATTGTAAACGTCAAACATTATTCTGCTCCTTCGGCAGCTCAGCGCCAGAACAAGTTTGAATTGCCTTCCGGGTTGTTATTAAGTCAGCAAAGAGTCGTTTCGTGATTCGCGTTCATATAACTGATACAAATCTGAATCACCATTTCAATCGTTATAAATTTATCGCTGTTCGTAACCTGTCAATCAATCCCCCTTTCTCTCCTAGCATTATCAGTACCTAACTGATATTGATGCTAGCTCACCCGTCGAGGTATATCAAAGATTAACGGAGAAATGTTACGGTTGTTAAATTGATGCATCATTTGAGACAATTAATCATAAACGTCAAGCGAGTTACCGTTCAATGTGACATGAAAATGTCACCCTGTTTGTACACAATAGGGTGTGTCACTAATCGCAATGCAAGGTGCTCCATCGATTTTATTGTGCTCCACTCATGTGGAAAGGGCGTGGCATTGTTAATTTCCCGCAAATTTTAACCCCCAGGCGGCGCCGAGCGAGAGAAGTTTGCCCTATCTCACAACATAGGCGACCCTAGCGCCCCTGGCGGCTGTTTGCGAAACTAACAGGCCGTTGACTGTATGGGCTTATCCCTGCTTTCTGTAAGCGCGTCTAGGGACAAATAATAGTATGGGCAGATTGCAGAGAGTGCAAGCTAATGACGAATACCTATAATGAATACAATATATTGTCACAGGGGCCCAGGAACATTCTCCAAGTTGGGGTGCAAGCCCAAAATACCTGACATGACGCATATGAAATAGTAGCGTAGTCAGGGGGTCCCAGGAGGCACGTGCCATCTAGTCCCCCCCCCCTATCGCATTCAGAGGACCCCTCGGGTCGGAGGGGCTCTGTGGCACCAGTTTACCGCTCAGGGTCTATGCTGGCCATATTTCGATTCAGAAAGAATAGGGCTCGTAACAGCACCTCGTGAGTCCAAAGAAGCCTCACTAAATTGTCCATGAGGGTTACACGCCGGCTTCTGAAGGCTACTGGCGGCCTCTGAGGGCCCTTTACCGGCCTCCTATGGCCGCTAGCGTGCCTCTGAGAGTCCTTGCCGGCCCAAGAGGGGCCATATCTAGGGCCTTACGCCAACCTGTAATCAGTAATGGCCTTACACCAATGTCTCAGACGGCCCCATTACGACGACTGTGAGACTGAGGGCCCTCACTGGTGCTTCTGAGAGCCCACCCGGCCATAAAGACCCCTGCGGTACCAACTGACCTCTGAGGGTCCACGCTGACTATATTTCAGCTGAGAAAGACCTCACAGGTCTCGTAAGAGCACCTCATGAGCCCCTAAGTAGCCACACTAAGATCTACGTCAGGGTCTACGCCGGCTTCTGAGGATCCCATAACGGAGGCCGTGAGGGCCCTCAGCAGGGCCTCTGAGGGTTCACAACCAGCACCTCTGAGAGACCCACACCAGTGGTTCTAAGGGCCCATAAGGACACCACTGAGGGTCCCCCAAGCCAGTGCCACACCATTTATGCAACCCTATATTGGTGGCTCTGAGGTACCCACACCTGCGCCTGTGAGGGTTCGGCAAAAGCATATCTGACGGCCACCTACCTGCAACTCTGAGGGCCCTACATCAGAGACTGAGGGCCGCACTGGCGTCTCAGAGTACCTTGTCGGTATCTAAGGACCCCACAGGGCTTCTGAAGATGCCGCCAGCCTCTGTGGGCCCCTTGCCGGTCTGAGGTCCCCCTCCCCGGTCGTTGAGGGCCCCCTGCCGACTTTTAAAGGGTTCGCACCAGCAGCTCTAAGGGCCACACACCCACATGTAACGGACCCACACCAGTGTCTCTGAGGGTCCACAACGGCGTCTGTATTCTGTGAGGACCCTCACCGGTGCTTATGAGGGATTCACACTAGCACCTCTGAGGGGCCACACGGGCGTATGTGAGGACCCCACACCAGTGCCTCTAAAGGCCCCTAATTGGAGGCTCTGAAGGCCCTGCATCGGTGATACTGAGGGTCCTACCAAAGGCACAACACAAGCCATTAGTCTCCTTCTGAGTCCCACACGCCGCCCTCCCACCATAGGCGGCGGAACGGGGAGGGCACCGGGGCACCGTGCCCCCTCTGATTTGGGCATTTTAACATTAGCCCTATGGGCGTTGCATGGAAAGAATGGGACCAAAAGTCGGCAGTGTCCCCCCCCCCCTCCACTTAATTGAAGGTGTTCCGCCGCTACTGCCTCCCACCGGAGCGAGTAAACCTGTATCAATCAACGACTTTACCACCGTTGTACGTCATAATGTTCTCATCACGCCAAATCAAATACCATCCGGAACCAAAATGGTCCAGTATAATATCTGACCTACCAAAGTTATGATCAAGTTCAGATAAAATCAAAGTGGGATGATAATAACAGGTGTTCTTAAATCGATGCCGAGTCAGCAGAAACCATTCACTTCACATGCAAGAGAAATACCTTGTGCCAGGGCTGCGGAGTCGGAGTCGGAGTCGGAGTCGGAGTCGGTCGGAGTCGACAGTTGTGACCAAGTCGGAGTCGGAGTCGGAGTCGATTTTAGAAACCCGAGCCGGAGTCGGAGTCGGAGTCACCGAAAATCTGTCGACTCCGCAGCCCTGCTAGGTCTGCGGAGTCGGAGTCGGGAGTTGGAGTCGGTCGGAGTCGACAATTCTGCCCGGAGTCGGAGTCGGAGTCGGAGCTGGTTTTTGAAAGCCGGAGTGGGAGTCGGAGTCGGAGTCGCCGAATATCCATCGACTCCGCAGCCCTGCCTTGTGCTGATGTTTATATAAAAACAGACATGTAGGTCCATAAAAGGGTCCATAAAAAGTCCATAAAAAATAAAGAGATCCTTCATCGTTGCATCAATGTTGAGGGGGCGGCGCCCACTCGGCTCTCAAGTTGGAGGGGGGGGGCAAGCGCCCCCACTGCCCCCCCCCTGTTCCCCGGGGTCTATGCAGTGAACGACGCTACAAAAAAAAAAAAAACATGTGACACCTAATAGCAGGCACTATAAACATGCGCTCGTACGTATCCCGTCAGACCAGGACGGGGATCGGGGGTAGTACTATGCAATATACATTAACACAGAACTATTTCGTGCTTTAAGATGCATAACATCACATTTTCACCAACATTCTGAGTGCCAGACAAGCCAACAGCAAGGCGTCATTTCGGTAAAATGCATTTAATGATGATCGTAAGCTCACAAAGCATAGCGGGCGTGTTAGTTCAAAACATTGCCGCTAGGGGCGCTGAGGTCGCTAATGCTGAGAGATAGGCCAAAGTGTGGGCGGTCGGCGCCGCATGGGTGTTAATATTTGGGGGAAATAAAAAATGTCACACGGTTTCTACGTGTCTGGGGCACGATAAAATCAGTGGAGCACCATGTTTTGCGAAAAAAGTGCCCAAAATGACACACCCTACTACACAACTAGAGTTGGTTACGGAGGGAAGCGAGAAATTATCACCGCCCATTAATCACCATTCAGGTATGATAAGGACCGTTTTGTTCAGATCGGATTACTGAATAGTCTGCAGACCCCAATTAATTGACAGGAACCATATAACGTGCACGGTCACACCACGCATTATGCCGCCGGCAGCATTTGCCTACACTTCCAGCCCACTCAAGTTAGTTAACCCTCGCCCGCACATGGGGGGGGGTGGTTGCCACCCCCCCCAGGCAGTCTTTCTGCTCTGCACTCAACATTTTTAGAGCTAGAAGGCTGATTTTTCGTATAGCTGCTCGTCTATCCTTTCTTGATGTCCACTGAAAATTTCAAGTTTCTGTGATTGTTGGTTTCGGAGATATGACCTTGTTTTTCAGGTCATGTCATGACCCAAATGGCCAATTCTCAACATCTTGCGTTTGCCATGGGCCTTGTGAGCTTGTGACACCCTGATTTCGGCCTTTTTTGTCAGTCTTACCTCCCACCTATCATGGAACATGTTGTTCGACGATGTACAGGGGTCAAGGTCAGGGTCAAGGTCAACCTAGGTCATCTAAGATAATTGCGTTTTAGGCAAGCTGAATTTACTTTTTGTGAAGTTTTTTGACTGCATTTTTGGTAAAAGCTGCTCAGATCATGATTTCATGTGATATGGACCCAAAAACAATCGGTGCACACATCAGTATACACAGACACACACAGACATACAAACACATATAATTGACCTTGACCTAACTTGACCTGAAATGACCTCAGCAGCAAAATTCTGGTCGGATAGTGTGACAAAGAGGTTCTAGCTGGCTTGGCACCAGAAAACAGCATCGTCATCGGTATTTGATAAGCAGCGCACTTGATATCCAACGGTGACCCAAAACAGCAACATTTTTTAGTTTGACCTGACCTGGAAGGTCAATGACTGACCTGAGAAGGTAAAACTGGGTATCATTGGACTCGTCTCTTCCCAAAGAATCTTTTTGGTCTTTACTGCTAAGCTCTATCTCCAACAGGAACGAAATGGCGCGGGGGGGGGGGTGGCAACCACCCCCCCCCCCATGTGCGTTCTAGGATGGGAAAATGGCATGTGCGGGCGAGGGTTAACACCGGGATCGTGAACGTGACCACGCCCACCCGTTCCGTGAAGTAATTTGTGATTAATTTTGGGAGTATGTTGGGCCCCGTGAGTTTTACTAAAAACTGAGCGATTGTAGTCCGCGCGAAATGAAAATGTATGACCTTTGACCTTAAACATGACCTTAAACAGTTAACAGATCAATTGACGCACCAACGGTAGCACCACTAGCGCCACCTACAAGATCCATTTGCCTTCGGCACAAACTCCGACAGCGCCCAGATGCAGCTGACAGTACTAGCAGTGCCGCCTAGCGTGAAATAGACCAAGCTGGTTCCCTAAACTGCCGCAAGAGGTCCCTCGTGTCGGCACGCAATTGCGTGTGACTGACTGAAATGAGTGAGTGGGCGCGTGCGGGAGTGGATGAGTGAATGAGAGCGTGAGTGAGTGAGAGCGAGAGCGAGAGAGAGAGGGAGAGAGAGGGAGAGGGAGAGAGAGAGAGAGAGAGAGAGAGAGAGAGAGAGAGAGAGAGAGAGAGAGAGAGAGAGAGAGGAGGATGTCGAAGCAAAACGTTTTAATTCAGTCTTTACAAAGATCGACCCCATAAATGAAAGCCTTTGGTACGAATTAGATGCGTGGCACTCTACTGCCACCTAGCCCGTATAACCTACAACTACATCCACTAGGCGGCGCCAAAAGCGTCGATGAGTCGACGCTCGATGAGTCGATGAGTCGAGAATGGTCGCCGGTCAGGTGTGGAACAAGGTCGTGTCCCCGCTAAGCTCATAATTACAAGCATTTAAAAATGGTTATCACCAAACCCTCCACGTTGGCTTAATTTACCAATCTTGTATATGTAGATTCGATGAAATATCTTTTGTTTAAAGGAAATAGTTTACTTTTAACATGGGATTTTGAACTGGAATAGCAGTTTCGTAGCTTGAGCTGAGACTAGCACAAATCAGGAGCTTTTACGGCTCAACGATCACCCTAGACGAAGATATTCCATTTCTCGTTCCGAAAAGAGTGCCTTGCAGAGGAATGTGTGCCTTGCACAGGAATGCAGCCACGTCATCGTCAGCCAATCAGCATGCTGCTTACAGCTAATGCAGCATGCGTAGGTTTGAACTACGCAATATGATTGGTCAACGCGTAATAAGCTTCCACGTCAAACATTATTTTACGTAGAATATAGTTCGTCCTATATTAAAATATAGAAACTAATTGTTTTTACAAAAAGGTTTTATTTTATTTTCTGATCATTTTGAGCATAAAAAATCGTAAATCCATAGCAAAATACTAATTTCAGGAAAGTGAACTGTTTCCTTTAAAGGACTCAGACCAACAACGAACCAAAGGTCTGAGTTTCATCTTCGTTTCAACATCTAACAAATGAAGGAATCAAACAAGATAGCTTTTGATCACAGGGCACATTCTCAAATGATCTAAATAATATTTAGTGATCATTGCATTGGAATACGTTCAATTTGTCGAAACCTTTCAAGTAAGGCGTGATAACTCATTTAACTAGCAGGCAAAGTGACCGTCATGTTAATTTAACCCAGATAAGGCCAACGGCAAGGACAGTTGAATCTCACGAGTAGTGAATACGGCCCGGTCCCTCGCCGCTGGATCGGAAAGAGCGCTGGTCACCGGCCCTCAGCTGCACCGCGAACAATGCACCAATATGGACCTGCTGAGAAAAACAAATTATCTGTTAAGACAGCTGGACGAACTTTTTTTTTTAACGATTGACCCACGATGACCTCAGTAGAAAAGACGGACAAATTTGCGGGTGGTCAAAAAGGGGAGAAATAGACGGCAGTCACATATGATCAAATTTTAGTAAATCTTGGTGAACAACTTTACGGTCTAATTCTGGGAGAAACTGGTTACCTTTGTCAGTCGAAACCAAACTCTACATCGCGAGTCAGGTTAACATCAGATTAGCAGACAATTATAGGCTAAAACAGGAATGGGGAGACTAATTGTGTTATGATTGAGCGCGCATCACTAAAACTTAGAAATTGAAAGACAGAAAGTCACCATGACTGAGTCGGATGGCGTTAGATTCAATTGAGCAGCACCAGGGACTTGTGAGGAAATTACACCCACCCCAGTCACATTTCTAGTGTCATTCCCTAACAAACAGGTACAATAAAATGTCACAGGTCATTGCCACCCCAAGCCTGGGAGAACATTCATCTCATGTCATGCGTGGTGTGAAAAGCTACTGACAACTGTACTTACAAAGTTTTGGAGGGACACGCTGAAATTAATGAATTCAGATGATAAATCAGTAACATGCAACAATTCAAGTCAGATTATTCCCAGTAACATCCGTTAGTTGATCTCTTTCTATTGACATGATCTATTGAACATGGAATTTCAATGTCAATGACCATTGACCCCTCAGGTCACAACTGATCTCATATCTGGCCTTGGATGCTAGCACAACAGTTTCAGACCAGTGCGGTTTCACTTAATATCCTGGAATTGAAAATTTATAAGGCATCTGTGAGCACACTATTGATTACATAAGTCCGAGTCTTTGCCGAGCCATCAATTTAGTTTAAAATTAGCATCATTCTCCAATGGTCAGTTCCCCATTAGCTTATTGTAATTTACAGCCCCCCCCTTGATTTGTTATAACCATTTCTCATTGCTGATGTTCCCACTCGAATAATTGGATATCACATTTGCCAAAATTTGCATACCTTCAACAACATAGCAATCGGTAAACCGAGCTTCCTTAAATTAGAACACCACAAGTCGATTGTCAATTGCAATTGAATTGCAAGTTAAAACCAGCATTATAAAATTGACTCATAAATCAGTTCAGTAAGATAACATGAAATCACATGAGTTGGATTGTTTTTAAATCGAAATGCCAAATTGAGACTAATCCGGCGCACTACCTTAGAGTTCCCTTGATGCAAATGCTTACGACCCCAGAGAAATTTGCGACAGCGTGACGAGGGACGCCAGACAACAATCCACATAAAAAATATTCATGATCACAAATGATTGGGCACTACCGAGAATTGCTTCATTAAAACCACGGGGAACACTCGAGAGAGTCAAGTTGAAATTCCGACCAAAAGTTGGCGTGTCCAAGGTTAGACGATGAGAAGTCAGAATGAACCAACCCGCCGACGACACGATCTTATGACGTCATTACTGATCAACAAGTGTAAACACAGTCTGTTTCCTGGAATATGACGTCATTGAGTGAATATAGCAAGCTACGGTGGAGACGTTTCGGCTGATAGGCGTAAATATCGTGTAGATGAAAGGAGTAGTAGATGGTCTGAGTATTTGGCGGCGCAGATTTCTCTATCCGATGATTTTTTTTTTTTTTGTTCGGGTCGCGGGTAACAATTGATTCGTACCGCGCAGCGGTGCGCACATGGACTGAAGGGATTCTACGGATCAGACAGGTAAGGAGATACAGAAGGAGTGACTCTGAAGTGGTCGATAGATTGAAACCGGAATTACACAAGGAGGAAAGATCTAAGGATGGATGCTAGCCGAAGAGGAGGTATGTTGCAACACTTTCATGTGTTTTTGACTCTGCTGATACGTCTAAGTCTACTAGAATTGGAACTGTCTCACGTTACGGAAGAAGTAAGTATGTTAGGCAGATATCGGAACGAAGAACGCCATAAGACGCCCAAGCTGAGAGGTGAGTCAGAGAGAGACGGGGCGAGGGAGCACCCCACCCAAGGTGAGTGACAAATACGAAGAAGATGATAGAATAATAAGGCGAGGAGTAATACCGCCGGGATGAGGTAAGTGATAAGTCCACCGTCGGAAAGATCGCAGCATACATCACTCATGACGCTAACGCGCTTGAAAACACATCTGCAGGACAGAATTCCACGGCGTCGGATAAAATTGCAGGATAGATTCAGTCATGGAGTCTTTCGAATCACACCGGTCAATGATTCAAAGGCGCCACTTGCGGGTGCCATGATTGCATTAGAGTACTGAGTAGGTACCTGTCTATGAGCCCGGTGAGACTGCGGTCGTCGGGGTAGCAGGCTTGTGTCCACCGGTTCGTTAGGTGAAAACGCGTAAGACGGTCTCTCACAGAAGGGCTGCAAGGGTCAGTAACCAACGTCCGGCCGCGGGGTTTTAGTAGGGAAACAGAGATGTGCCGTGAGCGGCAGAGGTTGACGGACCAATCATAAGCCACCGAGGAACGCTAATAACTGACGCTACCCGCGTCGATCTTTAGACAAGTAATCGGGGTCAAATGATGTAGGTGTTCGAAGGGAGTGGGCCGGCAGAGATTGATTGAACCAATCACACCCATCGACGAACGCTAATAATGTAATCGCTACCTGCGTTGCACCTTTAGACGAGTAATCAGGGTCAAGTGATGTAGGTGTTCGAGGATATTGGGCCAGGGAGCCCAAGAGGTGCTAGGAAGAGCACACACGATTCCAATGTTGGAATGGGGCGCGATAAGTCGTTGGGAGGTAAGAGTAAGCCTAGATTAAAATTACACTAATCACGGAGTCTATTGAACAAATTGCGTTTATTGTCCCTGATACGTACCGCTGGAGGGAGTTAGAATAATTGCTGGGAGGGACTGAGAGGTCGACGCGGGATCAAATTTATTGTAGTGGGATGAGAGAGGTATGACAAAGAGAGTGAGTCTGAGGGAGATTGAGGTATGCGTCATATAGTGTAAGGACCAGCGGGAGATCTAATCTCAGCATTGAGGGCGACATTAAATGGGGATGTACTCGATTATCTTTGGGATGATAGGCATTAGAAAGGGAGAGAATGGTGGGTAGCTATCAGGTATCATATGGTGGCTTCAGGTTATGTCCTCAAGGGAGGCATCAAAATTATATGCTTTGGGGAGACATCCGTGTCCTAAATTCCTTATGAGACAGATACCATCCTAGGCAGTGAAGACTATATGTTGACAAGCGACAAGCCAGCCTCATTATAAATATTGTTTGTGACGAGCCCCAGGCGCAAGGAACGGTGGCGGAAAGGAATCGGTCAGCTTGAAACCAACGGACCGATCAGCAATCGGAAATGGGTGTGTAATTACGTTGAACAAGAGAGAAATCAAACAGCAAGAAAATCAACTCATTAATCAACCATTTGAGGATCTACCAGCCGAAAACACTCACCTGAGGTTGTTCCAGAGCACGGCGCAGGTCGGCAACCATCTCGGAAAGAAAAAACAACCCCGACGGACAAAAATTTATTAAAACATATTTTTTTTTCGAAAACATACTCCCCACCGCTTCCGGACCCCCAGGGGGCATCATCACAAGCACATATGTAGATATATAAGGTTCTAGCCACAGTAGGTGCATGTAGCTGACAATGAGGTGTCGTGCCTTGGACTCCGGTCCTTGGTGGATTGTAAGAGGCTCGAAAAAGCAATTGGTTATAGAGGTCGATAACTGCCCCTGAGTGCCGCACACCACGCGACCGCCCCTAATAGACCCCGATCCGTCTCCACACCAGCCACTGGAGGCCCTACCCCGACTTCGGAAGGTGCCGCGATGCTCCAGAATAGGCCATAGGTATATTGATTTGAGTGGGTGATGCAGCCTAATTCCCAAGGGCCCAACGCCAGGTCATTTCCGCATCAGATCCTGAAAACTCAAGCTCATAATCTACGAGGGGCGTTCAAAAACTTTCGGGCCGAACAATGAAGGAGTTGGAATTTCGGCCTGCAAGGCGGTGTGTTAAATGATGTGTTATTGGGATGTCCACTTACGTATCCATTAAGTCTGCTCTGTGATTGATTCGGGCTGCTAATTAATCATAGCACAATAATCATAGCATAGTTTGCCATTTCGGATAGGATGGGCGACACCCAGAAGAGAGCAGTGATTCGGTTCATAGTAGGTAGGGTAGGGTGGGGTAATTTGAACATGTGGGGCAATTTGAACATAGTGTGAAAAACACAAAATTACGGAAAATCCATGAGTGGCATGACAATATGACCAATGAGGGAAATTATCCGTAACTAAAAGGGCTATCATATGAACGGGGTTTAACCCGCAACCTGGGCCTCGTTTCATAAAGCGAGTCCGTAACTTACGGCGGTTTTTGGTCTTGTATTGCAAATGCATGTGAAGCGATGACGTTAGTTTGAATCGTTGAATTCATTCATCTTGAAAGCAAGAACAGAAGGGAGAAGGGGAAATAAGTTTATCGCTTCACATGCACTTGCAATGCAAGATCAAAAACCGGCGTAAGTTACGGACTCGCTTTATGAAACGAGGTCCTGGTGGGGGGGGGCTATTTTTTGCCCCCCCCTCCAGCCTTTTCGATATATCTCCAGAACCGCTGCGCTGATCGTCACCAAACTTTCAGTATCCTCCCGGACATCAATTTTACACATTGTGACCAAAAATTGTTCCAAAGGCTATGATAGGTTGGCCGGAAATCACGTCAGAGTGACGTCATGTTCTGCCGTTTTCGACCCAAAAAAGGGTTTCGCGGGAAGAGCTGTCAGGCCTATAGCTTTACAAATACAGAAAAATGATAAAGACATAAAAGCTGTAAAATCAACAGGGCTACACAACTGCTATCTCGGATTTTTGAATTTTTTTGATTTTGACCCCTAAAAATCAAAACATATTTTTTGGGATATAATTATCGAATAATCCAAAAAGTTTTTTTAATTTAGCAAAAACCGGAATATGTGTGATAGTCCTTACCGCCCTCCATCCACATACCAAATTTGAGATTGATACCTCTTTTTTTGGCGAAGTTATAGCGAAAAAACTGTTCAAAATTGATGACGTCAAATTTTCAAACTCAATTTCTAGCAATTCTAGACCCGTAGCGCAAAACAAAGACCACCATTAGACTCCCTGTGACGAGCTGCATCGAATCAATACCCATTTTATGCAAAACTATCAACTTCAAAATTTGACCTTTTTTGGCCTGACCTTGACCTGACCTTGACCTGAACTTCACCAGAAAGTGACCTAAGTCGTACCTGATAGTCTTATAACCAACACCATTGAGTTGGAAATGAAAAATTGGCCATAAAACATGCATCACACAACCCTAGTAAAGTTGGGCTCATGTGACCTGACCTGTGACCCTTGGTGACCTGACCTGTGACCTGACCTGGTATTGTCAGTGACCTCTAATAGCAACATATCTACTAGGCAACTGACGCCCTATCGCTGATTCTCGACAAAATGCGTTTTCCTCGGTGTTATAGCGCATTCCCTAGAAGACCCGTGAACGGTGAAACATTTCATCTTTGACCTGACCTGTGACGTCATCGGTGACCCCGAGGTCAATGAAATTTGGTTTCCTTCGACAAATTTGACAGTCCTTTCGAACGCCGTTTGAATTTTGTGGATCCGTCCAATAGTTTCGGGGATATGAGGGGGGGGGGCAAAAAATAGCCCCCCCCCCCACCAGGTCGCGTTATAAACAGACCCCACCAGGGCGCGGGTTAAGTTTCATGGAATGAAGATGCGAACGCACAATGTAAAAAAATCATTTTCGCAAGTAAAAACGCCTTAACCCTCGCCCATGTAGGGGGGGGGGGTTGGTGCAACCCCCCCTGAGGTTTTTCGAAAATAGTGCAAAAACGGCGGCGCGCAGCGCCGCCAAATTTTGGGTACCTTGTGGGGCAAACCTTGCGCATCTTTTGATAAAAAAATTTGACCGGGTCATGTCAGGTCACGGAGTTATGACGTCACAAAGGGAACAGCCTCCGGCCGGATTTTCACAAACTGAGTGCCAACGCCCGAGGTTTCCTGCCGGTGGTACGGACATCGGTTGATGGATCGTGATGAAACTTCCCATGCATGTTGGGGCAAGTATTGGCTATCATATGGTATAAAAAACTTGACCGGGTCAGGTCAGGTCACGGAGCTATGACGTCACAAGAGGAACAGCGTCCGGTACTATTTTTGAAAAGCGCCCGAACCACTTTTTTGCTAATTCTTGTCACCTCAATGGGAATATGCAGCAATATTAGCTTCTATAGGGAGCAAATGGACCTCCCAAATCCAAAAATACAATCAGATTTCAAAAATTTAAATTTTGATTTTTCGAATTTCTGCCGCCGACTGTGACCTTGCCGACTTCCGGCGCTCCCAACGCGCCATTTTTAGAGCTAGGGAAACGAAATACATACCAAACGATAGAGAATTGATCAAGGAACACGATAGTGAAGGTTTCAAGTCGATATCTCCCACCGTTTTGCCGCAATCGCCGCGGAAAGTTGAAAAAAGTCTATTTTTCCGAAAATTTGACCTTTGACCGGTCAAAAGTAGGTCAAATGTTGACCTAGGACCAAAAAATATACCACCAATCGCGAGATCTCGGCGAGAGCAATCCGTTGGTCTTTTCCGCTAAGCTCTACGACGCTCCGTTTTCAAACGCCAAGGGGGGGTCGCACCAACCCCCCCCCCCCTGCATGGGCGAAGGTGGCAGATCGCCGTTTACGGGCGAGGGTTAAAACACGTCATTGTAACTTGATTGCAGCGCACAATCTTGCATTGCTAGCGCCTAATACGCAACGGCTTTTGTTGTACAGTGACCTAATCAGTGCCTTCAATCCAAGAAATTTGCTTTTGAATCCTGTTTTTAAATATGGCAAAAAAACTTTTAGCGTGGGGTAATTTGAACATAGTGTGGGAATTTCAATGAAGACAGGGATAGCTCCGCAAAAACAACGCACCCAGTTTTTTTTGCCAATATTTTCAACCTAAAGCAGTAGCAGATAAGTGATGCCAGTTTTATAAAATTTACGTCTAATATCCGTCTAATGTCCGGCATTTTTGTTGATTTCCGTTCAAAAATGTTAAAGTCAGCCATTTGTCCAAATATGTCCGAAAATTACGCATTAATAAACACTCAAAACTGTCATTTAAATTGTTTATAATGTACTTTTACCAGCCGAAAAGTGTTCATTATATTGAGAGCTTAACCCACGAGCCGCTGGGGGGGGGCATAAAGTTGCCCCCCCCCTTTACGTTTTGTGAAATATCTCCGAAACCTGATGAGCTACGAACGTGAAACTTGGCATAGCTTCAAATGAATACCTAGGCAATGTTTGAGGAAAGTTTAGTGGTTGTAGCACCTAAGATGACGTCACAGTGACGTCATAAAGTTTTGTCGTTTGCCGATATGGACCGTTTCTGATGACGCTGAGCATGAAACTCGACTGTAAATGAACTAGACAGCACCTGCTGTCATCCTAAAACATCTTACTACACTTCCATCTAGTTTCTGACCAATAATCGGCCCGTTATATTCGGTCCCATATATGTGATGTATCGTGAGGAATATGAGAGTCGCAAATCTATAATTTCACTTATGACGTCACTGTGACGTCATTTCAAATGGGATCGACACCAAATTTGGACACAACCTTGGCTAGGTATTCAGGAAGATGTGTGCAAAGTTTCGCTTCTCTATCCCTTCGCGTTGCGACGATATCGTCGCAGAAGTAAAGGGGGGGCAACTTTATGCCCCCCCCCCCAGCGGCCGGCGGGTGGCGCGGAGGCCCAGCGGCCGCCGGGTTAACAAGCTTTCCATTCGCCAATCAATGCTAAGCACGATTACTTTATAAAAAAGCGCTGAAGTGTAGCAAGCCATCGTCCAATGCTGTCCAGTCTGCTACCTTTGTCCTACCAATTACGAATTGGACATTGGACAAAATCAGAACTCCAAATGTCCAGGTTTCGATTGGCACCACTATAACAGATGCAGTAAGGATGGGATAGTTTTTATCGAACAAAAATGATAGACGTTCTGTTAATTGAAGACAGGCGAATTCTGTCAACTGACCGGTGTGCAGCGTGCAGATATTGATACTCTGCAACTGTTATTTTTGTTGTTGTGTTGATTTTTCAAGTGAAGGTATGTTTAGAATTTTTCTGCCTATTTGTTTATGGGTCAAACAGCATCGGTGCTGGCGAGACTATCGTTTTTATGACAGGTAAAGTCAGTATGTTCAAATTACCCCACGGTGGGGTCATTTGAACACACCGTGACTTGGTGGAGAAGTGAGGCTATGCTTTTCAAGGCATGCTCGGCTCGTCCAAAAATGAGGCTTGCATGGTGAAAGCAAGTGACACTTGCGCTACTGAAGCAGTTTTTCTTCATCCAGGGTTAAGCTGGAATTTGGTACAACGGAGAAAACGTAAAATATGTTCAAATTACCCCACACTACCCTACTGCAGAAAAGGCACCAAGCGTTATTCACGAAAAGTTAGCGACAACTGACAACACATGTCGAGGTTTCACTTTCTTACAACAGCGTCAAAGAGTGGGTATCCTACCAAATTTTGATCGACAGATCATTGAAGGTGAACCCCGCAGTGGCCAGCCATCAACAGCATTGACTCAACTTCAAGCATAGATAACATGAATCCATCATGTTATCCCGCGCGGGGCTGGGGGGGTAAATTTTACCCCCCCCCCCTCGCGAATTTTTGCGATATCTCAAAAACGGCGGCGCGCAGCGCCGCCAAACTTTCAGTACCTTTTCTTACATCAATTTGACACGTTCCCTGAAAATTTGAGCGAAATCTGTCGGAAAATGTTTGAGAAATACGTTTTAGTGACGTCATGTTCGCCATTTTCGCCTCAAAAACGGCAAAAGTTCAAACGCCGCTAACATCTTCATTTTTAAAGGAATCAAGACGTAACAAAAAAGGTTATACGTAATTTTACTTCGTCTATCAAATGGCTATCTCGGTTTTTTGAAAATTTTGGATTTTGGCCTATTTTTTTTTCAAAAAACTGATTTTTTTTGGGAAAATAATTATAAAATCCAAAATTTTGAGTCTATCGAAAAAACCGGAATATATATATATTAGAGAAGTGGTCTATGTGCACCTACATACCAAATTTTAGAAGAATCGGTTCAAAAATGTGGGAGTTATTCAAAATTTTATGACGTCACGACACACAAAATTTTTGAAAAATGACTTTTTTGGAAGTTCTAGACCTCGTACGGAAACAAAAATAGCACCATTCGATTTGCCGTAAAAAACTGCATCAGATAGACACCTTTTTAGGCCTTAACAACCAACTTCAAAATTTGACCTCACTTGACCTGACCTTGACCTGACCTCGACCTGAAATTCATCCAGAGGTGGTCCATATCACTTATTGAGTGTGCCTATTGAATTCTATGAGTAAAACGACCCATAAAACATGTGTCGCACATGCCCTTTTCTATATTTTGTTTTTTGGTGACCTGACCTGACCTGACCTGACCTTGACCTTGACCTCTGAATGATATTGTATGCAACAAATATTGTCTTGGTAGCCTAAGAACACGTTTTGGGCGATCAGTCTCAGTCCATGACTCCATTCTTCGGCAACTACGGTGCAAGGCCGATACTGTAGAAACTTGCAATTTGTACCCTTGACCTGACCTTGACCTTGACCTCAAACTTTAAATTAAGTACATGTTTTTAGTAGTTCGTGATGAGAGCTTTCGATTGGCGTTTGAATTTTCCAAATCGGACCATTAGTTCGGGAGATAACAGGGGGGTAAAATTTACCCCCCCCCCCCCCCAGCCCCGCGCGTTCGGCTGGAGACCCCAGCCCCGCGCGGGTTATCTATGACTCAAGAAATATGAAAAATGGGCATTTTTGTTGAAAAATGGCAAATGTTTCTTGTCTGGAAGCACGCAGTACAGAAGCATCGGATTCCTCATTGCACTTCATCAGGGTCTTAGTATGTTTAACCCGCGCCCCGCTGGGGGGGCAGAATCTGCCCCCCCCCCCTCCCGTTTTTCGCCAATAACTTCTAAACGCGTTACGCCAGCGACGTCAAACTTTCAGTACCTTATTATACATCAATTTGACACGTTCCCTGAAAATTTGAGCGAAATCCGTCGGAAAATTTTTGAGAAATTGACGTTTTAGTGACGTCATGTTCGCCATTTTGGCCTAAAAAACGGCAAAATTTCAAACGCCGCTAACTTATTCATTTTTAAAGGAATCAAGACGTAACAAAAAAGATAATACGTGATTCTACTTTGTCTATCAAATGGCTATCTCGGTTTTTTGAAAATTTTGGATTTTGGCCAAAATTTTCCAAAAAACTGACTTTTTTGGGAAAATATTTATAAAATCCAAAATTTTGAGTTTACCGAAAAAACCGGAACATATGTCAAAGAAGTGGTCTATGTGCACCTACATACCAATTTTTAGAAGAATCGGTTCAAAAATGTGGGAGTTATTCAAAATTTTATGACGTCACGACACACAAAAATTTTGAAAAAAATGATTTTTTTTGGAACTTCTAGACCTCGTACGGAAATAAAAATAGCACCATTCGATTCGCCGTGAAAAACTGCATCGGATAGACACCTTTTTAGACCTTAACAACCAACTTCAAAATTTGACCTCACTTGACCTGACCTTGACTTGACCTCGACCTGAAATTCATCCAGAGGTGGTCCATATCACTTATTAAAAGTGCCTATTGAATTCCATGAGTAAAATGACCCATAAAACATGTGTCGCACATGCCCTTTTCTATATTTTGTTTTTGGTGACCTGACCTGACCTGACCTGACCTTGACCTTGACCTTTGAATGACATTGTGTGCAACGAATATTGTCTTGGTAGTCTAAGAACACGTTTTGGGCAATCAGTCTCAGTCCATTCTTCGGCAACTACGGTGCAAGGCCAATACTGTAGAAACTTGCATTTTGTACCCTTGACCTGACCTTGACCTGACCTCTGACCTACTTAAGCAAAAAAATTTGGGCTCTTAAGATCCGCCTTGTTGAGAGCTTTCGATTGCCGTTTTCCCCGTCTTTCTACGACCATCGGTTCGGAAGTTAGACAGGGGGGGGGGCAGAATCTGCCCCCCCCCCCCAGCAGGGCGCGTATGGCTGAATAGCCCAGCGGGGCGCGGGTTAAGATCTCTGCAAGATGTACTCGTATCCCCCTTTGCTGACTCTGCAGGGAAAAGGCAAGCTCGAAAGGAGGCTCAGCGCGAAATTTCTGGCCCCTTTATCGAAGATCTAGAAGATGTCACTTTGAACATCTTGTCACCGTAAAGGAACTGTGGGTGTCACGTTGACCCTAAGGGCGTGACCGAGTTGCGCAAGTGGGAGCACACCGAGTAACAGTCACCAAATGAGTGCAACAAGATGAAATTTAGTCGGCAAGGTGATAGTGGTTGCATTTTGGGATGCTGACGGGGCTCTGCTCGTCAACGTTCTAAAACAGGGGCGCACAATTGATGATGTGCGTCTATTCGATAAACATCGAGCATAGGCGCGGGAACGGGGGGGGGGGCGGTGGGGGCAGCTTACCCCCACAGCTCTGGGGCCGTGGGGGCGGTGCCCCCACAACTTCGAGACGGAATACTGCACTTTTTTGCAAATGTTTCCTTTTTTGTTGAAAAAGCCAAGGGATGAAAAATAAGTGGTCTAAAACCGGTGAGAAAACTAGATTTGGGGGTACCCTAGGTTGATCTCTATTATGGTGTGCCCCCCCCCCCCCCCCAGTCTGAAAGTAGTTCCCGCGCCCCTGACATCGAGGCAAGGCTATAGGGAAGCTGACATAAAGTGTGCACCTGATCTCCACGACCACGCACCTGCGTACATGGGCGGGGTGACGATCAGTGAAGCGGTGAGCTGTGGCTTCGAGTTGTTGTCACATCCACTTTTTTCTCCGAACCTTCGGCACACTCTGGTTACCACATCTTCCTCATCATAAGGAAATTAGCAGTGGCAGGCTTTTGGCGCTGTTTGCCTGTTTGTTCTTAGTCCGTTAACGTTGACGGTCGCTAGGCGTAAGGAAGTCCTTGTCATTTTTGTCGTGTTAACCCTATACACACAGAGAAATATTGAGCGATGTCAAGCTCAATATACTCGTAAATAATTCAAATAGCTTCAGAGTTCTGCTTCACTTAGCAAAATATCTTTAGTTTAAGAACTTTCGCGATAAATAAGCAAGGTATCCGTTGCACAACGCCATAATAAGTAAAGGCATCAAGAATAAGTTTGTTTTTATACGACGTTTATTGGTTAACTAACAAACATCGGCAGTTTTATTACTCCACACAAGCATCTTTACGCAAAACAGGATAATGTAACAGCATAACAGATGTTCAAATACCTAACTGATATGTTTCTATGCAAAGCAAGTGTATCCATACGCGAATGAGAGTGTTGTGTCGCACTGGTAATTGCGGTACACATCCAGAGCACCGTTCGTTTACGTCGACCCATGTAAATTTAGCGAAATTTTGAGCTCACGCTGACGGCGGCGGCGCCATTTTCGCAATCTGTCAGTTGTGCGCCGAGGACCGCGGGGGCCGGCGGGGGAGTGCTGTGACTGCAGTGCGCAGAGTCGGTTTGCCCATTCTTGTGCGATCAGTGAGATAAAACAGTGCTATGGTGTTTATCTAGTTGGATAATAAGCTGAGTAATGAGTGAATGAGTGAATGATAAGTGAAATACTGCATTGTGGTCATCGTCTGATAACTGCAATCAAGAACGAGTCTGAAATCTGAAGCGGAGCGACATTAGAGGAGCTGCTGGAAATTATCCAGCTTTGTCGGAGTGCTAAGGTGGGCTTGCAATTTTTCAACTGAACTGCTGTCGTGTTATGAAAATAATGGATGCATTTTCATGCTTGGGTTGATTAGGCATAGTTATACTAATATTTTGCCAGATAGGCAATAGAGAGCCGATGGCTAATAATATGAACGATATTTTTGGCACCGTGAAGTAGTGCGTACAGATGACATATTTTTCATTTATTAATTACGGGCAGTTGACGGGAGACGGGCGGTGGATGAGGTCTGTAGCGGCGCCCATGCGTTTTGAAATATCAGCTTATGTATATGATAAGGTTATGCTTTTGCTCTAATCTAACTTTTGTTTCCGTCAGATGTGATGTCGATTCTTATAAATAAACGACAAACAAACAAAGAAACGTGTTTGCAGCATGGGGTAGGCATTGAGCATCACAATCTATATTACTATTTGAGGAGGGTGCGTCTGTCCGTTACCGAGGTCCCGACTTGGTGGTGCTTTGCGTGGACTACAGGCCAGACCGTTGCACCTAGCCCGGTGAAATTTGCACAACTTATAGATCAAGGATGCGCGACGTGCCTTTGAGGGGTCTCAGCTCGATCGGATTGATAGGGAGCGCGTGGCGCGTGCTCAAAAAGTGCAAATTCGCGTCATAGACTTTACATGTATAAATCGGCGTGCGAAATCGGGCGAAAACGGCTAATTTTGGCCGACACGGGTCCAGTTCCCGTGCAATATCTTGGTGACCAGGGGTCCGACCGGCACGGGGAAAACAGCATCGTGTAGATAATTGAATGGGCAATGGAATCGTGTGCGATACAGAGGATAGCACGCGCCACGTGCACCGGGGAGGGCACTTTTGTTGAAAAATCGCGGTTTTTGGCGGATTTTGGAATTGATTTTATTTTTAGGTGACCGTTAAACAGGGCGAGTTGGAACAACGCCTGTTGGCAAGAGAAATGTACCGCCTATCATACAAAAATTGTGAAAAGCTGATTGATCCAAATCAAGGTGGTACAAATCACGGGAGAAAATGGTGTTTGTCAATTTTGTGTCACTTTGTTCATCAAAATGGCTTTGCTCCATGATCTGATGTATCTGGCAATCAAAAATGGCACCGTTGGAAAGAGCATTCAATTCTGACCAAGGTTAAGTCTTCATTTTTGCATGATGAGCAACAGTATTCTTAAAAACGTAAATTTTCCAAACCATTGCATCGTCATTTTTAGCGAAATTCATCGATGGCCCTCAAAAGACTTCACGCCAGTTTTCGAATCATTCTAAAGTAGAACGCATGATAATACGACACGGGCACCTCGATGCGATGTATCTTTTTGTTTCTTACAAAATTCATGGCCGTCAAAAAGCAATCGAACGAAATGGATATCTACCAACCAAATCGACACAGACCAACCCAATACCCACGGGTCAAAAAATCCCCCCTTCGCGTTGCGGAGCACGCGGGTAACCCCAGTGTTTCGTTCCATTTAGCTATAGGATCGCGGCTGGCGACAACGTCCCGCCGCGTGTCGCTTGCTTCACAAATTCTGTGGGCTTTACCAGAAAAAATCGTTATGATAACCGTCATATTTGTGTAAATTTACCGCCATGAATTTGTGTACGATTACCACGCGAGTGTTCCTTTTGGTACTTTTTACCAAAAACACATATTTGTGCGTAAATGTAACGCGAGATCCGTGGTAAGGCTACACTGAAAGCGGTTCTCCTACACAATAGTGAAACACTCCGAAGCTAGCAAAACACACATATAAGTGTTCTTTTAGCAAGAAAACAGAGTAATTTTACACCAAAAAAATGTTCCTTTTGGTACTTTCAATTACACCGTTTTTCCGCTCAATATTTCTGTGTGTGTAGTGGCAGGCTCCTGGCTACCTCTATTAGTGGCAGGGGGGGGGGGCTGTTTACGACCCCCCCCCCTTGACATCTCGAGATCTAACGGGCCGATTTTCAAAATTCAAACGGCAATCGATTTCGCTTAACGTGATCTACAATTACATTTCTAAAAAAAAAAATGTCAATAGGGGGGTAGAGTGGGGTAAAAACGGGCAAATTGCAGATACATTTTAGACTGTTTATCACGGCCAGGTTTCTGAACCAATCTTAACGCAACTTTTGCCGATCGATAGAGAATGAGCCAGGAATTCACATGCATCCTAAAAAATATGCATTTTCAAAAATTATAGGCGGATACAGATCATTGAGATTGGGGGTACACAAAAAGTATAGTAAATAAGGTTTTTGTTGGTACTGTTTCTAAAAAGGGTGGCAATGGTCTTGTTATGTTACAATTTTCTTATGAGAGAACGACTAAAATTGTATTGGTCATGCATAGGCGGTGTCAGGGCACCTATGTTGGGAGGTAAAAAATAACCCCCTTTTTGGACGCCTGGATCCGCCTATTATAGCAAAAACGTGTCAAAAGAGGATGCACAATAACTTTGTATATGTTATCACATGATACCTTTCATTCACTGTTCGTAAAACTGGTGCATACAGTTATTACATCAGCATCGTGATCTTCGCCCAAATGACTCGCTTCACGAATAGGACCCCCAATTCCCAGTGCTCTGCAGCCGCCCCTGGTAAAGTTATGAACTTGAAACTTTCAGGGAATGTGCCCAATTTAGTTTTAGGAAAAGTCAGAAAATTTCAGCATCGTAGCTTCAGCGGTTTCGGAGATATTCCCGAAAAAAAAACTGAGGGGTGGATGAAAGCAACCCCCCTGCCACTAATAGGGTTAACCCGGCACCGCCTGGGCTATTTCCGTACCCACGACAGCCTGGGGGGGTCGGATCCGACCCCCCCTGTTATCTCGAGAACCAATGGTCGTATCGAGCCCCGCGAGGCGGCGTTCGAAAGGTCTCTACGAGACCTTCCCAAAGCACTCTTAACCCGCGCCCTGATGGGGGGGGGGGGGCATTTTGGCCCCCCCCCCCTGTGGTTTTTCTTAAATAGCGAGAAAACGGCGGCGCGCAGCGCCGCCAAATTTTGGGTACCTTACCGGACATCAATTTGACACCTTCACACAAAATTTCAAGTCACAGGTCACCACAGGTCAGGAGTTATTGAGGTCAAACTGAGGTCATGTTCGAGTAAAAATGAGCAAAAAACATGACATCTTGAAACGCTCACCAATTCTACAGTTCACAAGCAATTTTAAAGTTCTTTATGTGGTTGTGTAGAGAAAAAACGGCGCTACAAAACTGCTATCTCGGATTTTTGAAATTTTTGGATTTTGACCCCCAAAAATCAAAAAAATTGATTTTTTTAGAAAAACTCAAAAAATTTCCAAAAATTTTTCGAATTTCGAAAAAAAAACGGAATATATGTGATAGTCCCTGCGCTCTTCGATATACATACCAAATTTTAGATCGATATCTCTTTTTTTGGCCAAGTTATAGCGAAAAAAACTGTTAAAAATTGATGACGTCAAATTTTTGAACTCAATTTTTAGCAATTCTAGACCTCGTAGCGCAAAACGGAGACCACCATTGAACTCCCCGTGACGAGCTGCATCGAATCGATACCCATTTTATGCAAAAATATCAACTTTGAAATTTGACCTAATTTGACCTGACCTTGACCTGACCTTGACCTGACCTTGACCAAAACATGACCTAAGCTGGCCCTAAAGTCTGTCTGACCCACATAATCGCATTTGTCATGTAAAATGGACCATAAAACATGTATCACACGACACTTTCATATTGTGACCCCCCAGTGACCTGACCTCTGTGACCTGACCTGGTATCAGTGACCTCAAATAGCAAAATATGTGTTTGAAGAACATTTCCCCATCGATGATTTTCAATGAAATGCATTTTACACGATTTTACAACGCATTTCTTGAAATGCCTGTAAACGGTGAAAATTCGACCTTTGACCTGACCTGTGACGTCATCGGTTTGACCGAGGTCAATGAAATTGGGTCACAAGGTAGTTCCCTGTTGGGGCTATCCAACACCGTTTACCGCTTGTCGCTATGTTGCGTGGTTCTCGAGATCTGAGGGGGGGGGCCAAAATGGCCCCCCCCCATCAGACCGCGTTGCTCGGCAGACCCCATCTGGGCGCGGGTTAACCCTATTCCTGGCGGGGGGGGGGGCCTCAGGAGCCCCCCCTGAGGTTTTTTGGTTATTTCTCCCAAACGCGTTGAGCTAGGAAGCTCAAATTTTCTGACTTTTCCTAAAAGGCTTTTACGCAACATGTCTGAAAATTTTGAGTTGATCTGACCTCAGGTCAGGTCACCAGAGGCGGTTTGGTGACCCTACCTCATAAAAGTTTGCAATCACGCCGGAGCTAGAGTTTTTGACCGATCAATTTCTTCTCTTCAGGCTTTAGTTAGGGTACCAGTATGTGCAATTTGTATATCTCGGAATTTTGATATCGGTGACCTAAGGTCAGGTCAGTTTCGCGACCTCCCAATTATAAGTCAATGGGGGAAAAATCAACTCCCTGTTTTTACCACTAAAACGGGTCGGAATGGCCCCATATACCATACATGACTTCATATACGATCAACCTTCACTACCTTGAGGTCTGTTTTGCTGTTGGGCAGCTGTGAGGTCATGTGACGTCATCAAAGGTCACCAAAGGTTTTTGGCCAATAACTCCGTACAGGAACAAGATACAGACGCGTGGATGGTCTCATTGTGTTCAGCTCGTCAAGACGCATCGAATGATATACATGATGACCTCGAGGTCACGTGGCCTGAGGTCAACCTTTGACCTTGACCTTTCGAGGTCAACATATATATCATTCGATGCGGATTGACGAGAGGATCACGATGATGCCCTTAGTTTGTTCCTATCTTGACTAATTCGAAAGTTATTCGAGAAAAACTCTCTCCATATCTAGCGCCGCCATTTTGACTTTTTCGACCCCTGTGACGTCATCTTTGACCTGACCTGAAAATGACCTTAGTAAAAATTGTAGATCTTGACCGTGCGTATCCGATGCTGTTTACCGTTTGTCGCTGCGATGTGTAGTTTTTGAGATCTGATGGGGGGCCGAATCGGCCCCCCCCCGCCAGTTTCTTGTCCCGGCAGAGCCCGCCAGGAATAGGGTTAAGAAGCACTGGTTTGGGCCTTTAGGACTTCATTCAGGGGTGCCGGTTGAACTCAGAGGTGGCAGTGTGGGGCCCTCAGCTGGGCACCGGTTTGGGGCTTTCACAGCGGCTGATCCCGGTGAGGGCCCTCGCAGGCGCCGTTGTGGGGGCCTTCAACCATTGGTTTATGGGGTCATCACAGGCGTGTGTGGAACCCTTAGAGCTGCTGGTCCCTGATAGGCCGGTAAGGGCCCTCAGAGGTCGCCAATGGGCCCTGAGAGGCCGGCAAGGGGCCCTCAAATGCCGACAAGGGACAAAAAAAATCCGGTGTGTGACTCTTATGGAGAGAAGTGTGGCTATTCGGAGCACATAAGGTGTTCTTTCGAGCCCTGTGGGGCCCTTCTGAGTCGAAAATGCCAGCGTGGACCCTCAGCCGCCAATTGGCGTCGCAGGGCCCCTCGGGCCCGAGAGGCCCCCTGATCCGATGGGGGCACGTGCCCCTGCTCCCCCCCCCTCCGGGTGCAGATAGAGAATGCAATCGGCGGTGCGGGACACAACTGCAATCGTTCCTTCTCCCGTCGCGAGGTCGCCCATCCGACCCATATCCCCAGATTGTCAACCCTGGGGCTCGGGTCGGCAATGTATCGGCAAGGAAATCAGCTTTAGGTGGGTAAAAAAGTTATTAACCCATTTACGCCCTTCGTTGCGTTTTCGCAACGCAAGTAAGCATCGACGTGATCGAAGCTTGAGAAGTGTGTAATGGAGGCTAACCGGTGAGACAGGTTTCAGTGTGTGTAGCATGGTTGTGCGCATGATGCTACGCAGTTACAAGTCTGTGCGGTCGGTAAGTTACTGCTTAGAGCTCCCTGAGGGAAGTCGAAGGTCTTGTGAGTGATGACGTCACGAAAAACAACATAAATAGGCTAAGTGCTCAATGATATCGTAATGAAGATTGTGTAAACATATTCTGCAGAGTCCCTACAATAGCTTAGATATGCATTTTGTTAAGAAATTATGCTGCAAAAAGGGTTTGTGACTATTTTCAAATATGACTACGGTGGCGTTGCGGAAACGCAACGAAGGGCACATCGGAAAGACAGCGATGTTGCGAAAACGCAACGAGGGGCACATTGGTAGGGTAGCGGAACTATGAATATCAACAATAGACTTCACTCGTGATACGCTGTGGGTTCTTCCTTTCTCTCCCCCATCTTCCTCCCTCTCTTCCTCGTTCCCCCAACTCTCTTCCCCCTCTCCCCCTCTCTCTCTCTCTCTCTCTCTCTCTCTCTCTCTTTCTCTCTCTCGTTTTGTAGTCATGAGGGACGTATGTTAAGTGCAAGGTGCGTTTGCACTTAAAATGTTGCGACATATTTCACATTTACAGCCTCAAACAGCTACAAACACTCCTTTCTTTTTCTCTTACAGATTATCGGGATGTTCGTTCACTAAGCAATGTGTTCCCTCCCATGCATCTGAAAATCGCATGGTTGGAAGAGGACCTGTATCAAACGGTCGGCGATGCTGACGGACCTGAGAGATAATTAGGTCCTTTGGAAATTGGATCGACTATGTACATACATTGTGCATATATAATAAATAACGGGGATGTAGTCTGGTATCAGACGACAGATAGACATTGCCATTCTCTGGATACAATCTGCTGACTACCAACCTTTACGTTAGAAAAGATAACTCAGGGTCGGCAAATAGTGGGATAGGCCCCCTCTATGGGTAGCAGAGAGAGCCCTTCGGCAGGGGTAATGAGGGCATCTGGGAAAATAGTCATTTTTAGGATTCATAACTTGCATAGGTTAATAAGCTGCTTGATGTGGAGTATACGCTTGTTTTCTTACTTGGGATAGGCCTTTTATCGAATAAGACCATTTTAGAGCTAGCAGTATTATTGGAATTAGGGGAGACATTTGTCTGAGCGGGCACAGTTAATCGTCAAGACTGAGCCCAGCCAGTGGGCAGGCCACCCATGACCCAGCCCCCTCCCCCTCCCAAGCACTCACTGCACCCGGCTACAGGCGTGCTCCTTTGTGAGCTGCCCGAATGCTATACAATTATACATATATAGTTGCCCGTCTAGCCCGGAAAAGAGGGTTGAGGCGTGGAGATGAAGGATTTAACTATCCAAAAGATGGAAAGGACGTATTCAGGGAACAGTTGGAAAGTGTGCCACGGCGTCGAATCACCATTCTGCCCTGGCATTGCCTCGAGAAAGAGGTTACACGTGAAGGTCACTGAGAGTGGGGCCATGAAAATTTTGGATCAGATGTAAACATAAACTGGGAGGCGATTTGTTATGATGCGCTACGCCTTGCGCGGGTAATTTGTGAAAGCCCGATCTGTTCATTTTTTCTCTTTGTTTTTGCTGTGAGTGGGTACGACTAACCTGCAATGGAATTTAACTTTACTCCTAGGAGGGTGGTTAACGATCATTGCGGATACGCGTATACGTGAGGCACTGGTTAATTCCCAACCTCCGTTCAATTGTTTTCAGTGTGGGGTCTGATAGGTGGGGATAATGGCTCTGTCTAGCATCCAAAAAGAAAGCGTCACCCTGCGTACGTGTCGACCACAACTTTAAATGGACAACTGTTGTTGAAAATGACCGTTTGTTGTCATCTCCCCGTTCGCGAATCCTGAAGTTATGCTCCCCCACTGAGGCTTTTAGTCGGGTTATAGAGCATGAGGGATGTTGGTTCCGCATTTTCAAGCAATAGTTGTCAACAGTTGATTTATGTTTTGTCAAAACAAATTAGCATATACGGCAGTTCAGTGTACTTTATGGCCGCCTGATGTGCCCGTCGTTGCGTTTTCGCAACGCTGATGGCGCCCGGTGTGCCCTTCGTTGCGATTTCGCAACGCACGTTTTTTACGTTTTTCTCGAAAAACTTTTGCTGCAGGCAAAAATTATTTTCGATTCCATGCAAGGCCCTGGTAGGAGCATAACATATTTTGATTTCATCGATTTTCATGATGGTCAATATTCCTGGGCATAAATGGGTTAAGAGTCATTAGTTGTCGTTACGTTCAATAATAACAACGATAAAGTGCCAAATGTACCCGACATACGGCTTGGAGCCGGGCGCCGCGCGGTCTCCACCAGTGACGTCACGCTAATGCTTAGCGACCGGTCCATTGGAAATTGCGGGATGATTCTACCTCTCTTATACGGCCTTGGGGCCAACACCAGACTCCAGATGGCCCTAAAATAGCCTGGAAGGGCTCTCCCTAACTCAGGGGAACTATATCACAGTGACATCACTGCAGTCGTCCTCCCGCAGCCGGCTGCTGAAGGCAGCGAAACCCCCGCAAGGTAAAGTGGAAAGCGGTTTTGAGTCTGAAACGGCAGCACATTGCATTGTTGACGTTGTTTCCGGTCGACCTTCGAGACCTCGCAAGTTTTCCTCTTTTTATCATATGTACAATGTACATTCAGGGTTACTTTTACAGGAAAAATCGAGAGGGGGAATAAAGTTCGGGGCAAGGGCGGATCCAGGGGCATCTGAAAGAGGGGCCCAATGCCATTAGATTTTTGTTAGGATGGCGCCTGCAGAACCTTACCTACCCCCAAATCCTACTCTCTCCCCGGATTCTGGCCACTTTATATTGTTAGGTTGCCAAAAAATAAATTAGCTAAAAAATATACGTAGGTACCTACCTTGGCGGTAAGGGGCGGGGGAGGTCCCAACTTGACTGCGCCCTTGCAAATGTCAATCAGTACCTAGTATCAACCTATTACTCTGGCCAAACATGAAGTAGCGCCTTTCTAAATAGAGAGAGTTTAACACGTGACTATTTTTGCTAGGCCAAGACCGATTGAAGGACCCTGGTTCGAAGGAAGACCCTTGGTTCGGAGAGGTCATGACCCCCGTCCCCCGCCGGTTTCTACGCCGACGCCTGTAGCGATATGTCAGTGATTGCAAAGAGACGGAAGAGACAAGACAAGAGACGGTCCCACCGACCATCCGATCGGTATCGGGTCAAATCTGGAGTTCCCGCTGCACTGAACGTAAAATGGTTGGATGGAACCTCAAATTGAAAATTATCTAAGCGCCAGCAGCGTTGATTGATGACTTGAGACTGATCAACGATGATTATAGAATCTGAGTAGCGAATTGATTGAAAATGGGCACAAAAATAAATTTGAAAGGGGAAAATTCCCCCTTCCCTCCCTAGCCGTTCACGCACAATTTGAAAGGGGAGCGGAATTTTCGAAGGGGGGAAATTCCCCTTTTTCCCCCTTTAAAAGTTACCCTGTGTACATTACACAATTTATGTGAGAGATAGCCTGGGAAGTTTGGCGATTGTACTTTGCCGCTCATTTGTACAGAGAAGCATTAGAATTGTTTAAAAAAAAAAAACACCAACTTTTAGCTGGACCAGCTTCCCTTGTATTTTCCCATTACTGGGATGTCCAGTATGCCACATGCCAAATTTTAGCCTCCTGGGTGCACGTTAAACCCTGCCTCAAAGGGCGCCAAAATTAGAAAATCCTATAGGATTGGCCAAAGTCAACTTCATCGTACAAACTTCGGTATGGTCTCATTCGATAGCCCATGTTGAGCAGAACAAATTTTTCAAAAGACACAACTCTATTAAACTGACTAGTTTTGGTTTAATTGAACGAGATAGTAATTTTTTGCGCATTCTGACCAGATAATCACCGTTTTTTGGCAATATCTTCTCGCTGGGTTGATCACTCAGAGCGAGCTTTGGCCACACGAGGTTTAAGTACATGCCCTTATTTTTCGTAGGATGGTTTTATGGGAAAATGTCAAAATTTAGGGGGCTGTCATTGACCCTTAATATTACGCTAAGCTCCAACTGTACTGGTCGTGTTCAGCCGTACCGCTGACCATGACCGGTTCATTTGAGAGGATTGTCTTGATCAAAAGTTTGTTCTACTTGTCAAGGACTATCGATCGAGACCATGCTGAAGTATCTGCGATGAAATTCATTTTTGGCCAAAATCATAGGAATTCCAAATTTTGGCGCCCTTTGAGGCAGGATTTAGCGTGTACCCAGGAGGCTGCGATTTGGCATGCAGCTTATTGGGCAGCCCAGTAATGGGAAAATACCAGGGGAGCTGGTCCAGCTAAAAGTCTGTGTTTTTTAAACATCTAGAAGAGCATTGACAAAAACAGCCCTCGGCTCGTAGTGGGTTCAGAATTTTTGCGGAAGTTAGCAATTTTGTGCATATTTTACCTCTTTGTCGCATACGTTTTCTTATCTGCACGTATTTCTTTTGACAGAGCTTCCATTGCAACCGGACCTGGAGAGTCGCAAGACGTTGAGTCTGATGAGTCCTCCCAAGAGATATATGACGACGACGATGACGACGAGGACTGGCATCCACCCCCCGACGAAGCCGCCACGAACAACGAAGACGGGGAGAACTGGCACTCCGAGAGAGACAGGCATGTAATTTTGAACGCGTCTGCTACTAGTTACTACACGTTTGTATCCCTCGCTTCAGGGCTGGAGAACTTTGCCCATCCAGGTGCACAGAAACATCGCGGTGCACAGAAAACGTTCTGTTTTGTACCGTTTTGTCTGCGAGGCTCTGTCTGCCATCGCAAATAAATGTTTGTAATAAATGTTTAGCAAATAAATGTTTTCATGAATGCGGCGTCTTAATAAATGGCACGTTGCTATGATATTTTCAGTCACAAGTACGACCTAGAATTGGTTTGATGTCAGTATAGCCTTTAACAATGCTCAAGATACGACGTGAAGAATATACACCTTTTTCAATTGGAGGTAGCCAATGGGCAAAACTGTTTTATCTCCTTTTTGGAACTGGCTCAGCCCGAGGAAGAATAGTGAGCTGGCTCAGCTCACGGTCAACCCGCTCATGTTCAGCTCAGCTCAACCCAGCTCAGTTCATCTCTGACTCAGCTCACGCTGAACCGGATCATGTCCACCTCAGTTAACGCTCAGCTGAACCTCGCTCAATTCCGCTCTGGCTCAGCTCACGCCAGGGCTGTGGAGTCGACACATTTTGAGCCCGACTCCGACTCCGACTCCGACCTCAGCGTCAAAGTCGACTCCGACTCCGAATCCGACTCCGGGCAAAACTGTCGACTCCGAACGACTCCGACTCCGGTTGTACTCCGACTCCGCAGTCTGTGCTATGGAGATATATTTTGAGCGACTCCGACTCCGACCTTAACCTCAAAATCGACTCCGACTCCGACTCCGGGCAAAACTGTCGACTCCGGCCGACTCCGACTCAGGGTTGTATACCAATCAAGTCGATTGAATTGATTGATTTGTTTCAACGCGTATTTTGAGTTGATTGGATTGAGTCGATTGACTTTTCGAGATGACTGGTTGACTGACTCGTTTGACTTTAGCGACTGGTTGACTGATTTGATTCCCGAAAATTAGAGTGACTCGTATGATTGAGTCGATTGAATGGAAAGTTCAAATAAGTTTTAGTTGACGAAAAATAATGACACCAATTGATGACACCAAAGATCACAAAACTACACTGAAAACTGCTTGTCATCACAACTGCAATATGGGGTAGATGGCCAAATAAAGAACAGGGCCTAAACAACATGAACAGCCAACGTTGACTTTCAACTGCAATAACTGCTCCAATCCTGGTGATAGAACCTGGCGATGCACCTACCTTCCTTTCTGCACTCAGCAGGAAACCTTTTTTTTAAATCCAGATGATAAAGTGCAAGGCCCTATATACTAATAAAGTGTGATTAATTAATAATTCGCACCTCCACATCTCCTCAGAAACAACCCACTGAACTCTATAAATATCTGAAACCCCTACAAAAATAACTGAAACAAAAGCGCCGTTTTCGTCTCGCTGATTACGTTTACGTACAATTAATAGATAATTTGCTGCATTGTTTAATTTGCAGCAGAACGTTTGTTGATCCTTTTCTCCTGAGAGCCTAAGCATATCATATTTAATATACTTCATTTTCCTTGGAATATTTTACTGAATATTATTGTGTTTTTATTTCAAATAAAATAATAATTAAAACGAAATTGGTGCTGTACAACCGACTTATTTTATTAATGATGGTCTACCATACTACATGATAATCAATGACGTCATCTTACCAAAAAGTCAAAAGAAGTAGAATAAGGATTTATAAAAGCTTAGCATACTTATTGGCAAAACCAAACGTTTTCGTTGTTTCGCACTTCGCAGTCGCGCCGTGCCGTTTTCCCAGTCCCTGTCCTCTCCATTTCCATTTAAATCGTCATCCCTATCCCCCAGTCCTAATAGTTTCAAATTGTATTGCAATAAAATGTTTTGAATTCTTCACATAGGTATTTAACATTGACATGCCACGTCCAGAATCGTGGACCGCTAAATACTTCAAATCTCTTCCTTCCCAATCTGACAACATTCCATGTCTCAAATACACATTGTGTGGAATGATTTTTCAGGCTGCCCGTCAGTCTCTGTTTAACGGAAACCGTCACATGCATGATGCAGGTAAGATATTTATTTCTATTTCCCTATGGTTAATATGTTATTGATGCATATTATCCATTAAAATAGACATGGTGTAGGGTAAATGGCCAAATCACGAACACTGCCAAAATCCGAGCAGCCAACTTTCAACTGCAATATCTGATATTTAGTGTAAATGGAGTTGGAATAAGGCCAAAATTAAATTGACAACTTTTAGGTGAAAGGTGGTGATTTGGGTTAAGGGGCGAGTCAACTACTGGGTCATTTTGCACCAATTAACCCTATTCCTGGCGGGCTCCGCCGGGACAAGAAACTGGCGGGGGGGGGCCGATTCGGCCCCCCTTCAGATCTCAAAAACTACACATCGCAGCGACAAACGGTAAACGGCATCGGATACGCACGGTCAAGATCTACAATTTTTACTAAGGTCATTTTCAGGTCAGGTCAAAGATGACGTCACAGGGGTCGAAAAAGTCAAAATGGCGGCGCTAGATATGGAGAGTTTTTCTCGAATAACTTTCGAATTAGTCAAGATTGGAACAAACTAAGGGCATCATCGTGATCCTCTCGTCAATCCGCATCGAATGATATATATATATGTTGACCTCGAAAGGTCAAGGTCAAAGGTTGACCTCAGGTCACGTGACCTCGAGGTCATCATGTATATCATTCGATGCGTCTTGACGAGCTGAACACAATGAGACCATCCGCGCGGCTGTATCTTGTTCCTGTACGGAGTTATTGGCAAAAAACCGCTGGTGACCTTTGATGACGTCCCATGACCTTACAGCTGCCCAACAGCAAAACAGACCTCAAGGTAGTGAAGGTTGATCGTATATGAAGTCATGTATGGTATATGGGGCCATTCCGACCCGTTTTAGTGGTAAAAACAGGGAGTTGATTTTTCCCCCATTGACTTATAATGGGGAGGTCGCGAAACTGACCTGACCTTAGGTCACCGATATCAAAATTCCGAGATATACAAATTGCACATACTGGTACCCTTACTAAAGCCTGAAGAAAAGAAATTGATCGGTCAAAAACTCTAGCTCTGGCGTGATTGCAAACTTTTCTGAGGTAGGGTCACCAAACCGCCTCTGGTGACCTGACCTGAGGTCAGATCAACTCAAAATTTTCAGACATGTTGCGTAGAAGCCTTTTAGGAAAAGTCAGAAAATTTGAGCTTCCTAGCTCAACGCGTTTGGGAGAAATAACCAAAAAACCTCAGGGGGGGCTCCTGAGGCCCCCCCCCGCCAGGAATAGGGTTAAATGAAACTTCTGCTCCAATTCTACCCATTGAACCTCAATATCATGGCGCCTGGCGGTGTTTCACGGGACGCTGCTACCACGCTGCTATCAAATTGCGCGAGCTGACGTCACACTTGTGGTAGTGTTGGAGCAATGGGCCTGTTGATGTTTCCATGGAAACCCAATTTGACACGTGTAAAAGCAACGTGCTGCTATCACCGGTGAAACAGGGCCCATGCAGGGTATATTGAGTGAAGGGTAGGACAAACTTTGGTAGGAATTTCTAGTATAATTACTAGAAAACCTACTATGTGTGGTCGGGACTAGCAAAACTTAGTTCAAACTAGAAAATGGTAGCGCTTATGGTCGGCAGTCGTGACGCGCACGTAACATTCATTTCTTAAATTTCTTAAATAACGGGTTTTAGGTGCCAATTAGTGGGCAGATACATTCAATTAGCAATTAATAATTGATTATGCAAACATTATTGAATCTACATCATTCAATTCCAGCCAAAATCACGCGGCGCTCCCAGGATTCGAACTCACGACCCTCGGATCCGTAGCCCGATACGCTACCGACTGCGCTACCGAGGACCGAGCGCCGACGATCGGAGAGGCGGATCACGGGTGCTGGCGTGCAGAGAAATCTTTACCCTGTACGCCGTAGAAGATCGGCTGGGTTTCGTGAAAAATGGTAGAGGAATTGTCGAAAGAAAATTCATCGATCTATCATTTGAGACTAAGAACCATTGATTCCTTCAAAGGTTGACCAAGATATCGCTCGCCGAAAACAGGCCATTTAACATGTAAACCCTATGGGCTGGTAGGAAATGTACGCCGTGGAGCAGCAGTGCTACCAACTAACTTCGGCGGGGGTCGGGGCCCATGATCCACCTGTCCATGTTAATAGGTATCCTTCCTTATTACATAGAAACACTTTGAATGGCATGGCAATTTATAATTTTAAATGACAATATTTTTATGTTTCTTCTGTAGGTAGGTAGGTAGGTAGGTAGGTACACCAGACTGCTATGGACACTTTTCCAAGTTGGTGGGGCAAAAAACCTAATGTATGTCTTGGTTTGAGTCGTTTGATTGAGTTGATTGATTCCTTTCATTGTCGCGTTTGAGTCGACTGAATCAATTCCCGAAAACTGCTCTGACTTGATTGATTTGATTGGTTTCCCAAATTTGTCGTGATTGAATTGATTGCTATTGATTGAGTCGTATACAACCCTGCTCCGACTCCGGCTTCGACTCCGAATCCATAGCCCTGGCTCACGCTCAACTACTTAAGTCTCGCGCAGTGGACCAGTTTGTCGGGCCGTTCACCGCTCCCGACTCTGTTTGCCGCGTTTAAGTGCGTTACATTGCCGATTTGACCTTGGCCTTTGACCTGGAGCCAGCTCAGCTCAGTTCACGGCTGAGCCAACTCAGCTCATGGCTCAAAACTGTGCCAGTTACTTGAGCCAGCGACACCATGTAAGCTCAGCTGAGCCAGCTCAGCCCATGGCTCAGAATTAAATGAAGAGCCTGAGCTAACCCACCTCATGCATAGGCGTAGGAACAGGGGGGCGGGGGGCATGGCCCCTCCACTTTTCGGCCAATTTTTGTTCCTAAAATCTACATTTATTCTCTAAAGACAAAATTAAATACAGCAATCGATTCGTCAGGCCGAGAGCAGTCCAAAAATGCATAGAAAGTTGGCGTGAGGGGGTTGGCTTCCACACAAAGTGAGATCAAAGCTTCACTGCCCCCCCCCCACACACACTTTTCGTGACGTTCCTACGCCTATGACCTCATGGCTCAACGGCAAGCGTGAAATCCTGAGCCGGCTCGTGAGCCAGCTCACAGCTCTTGAGCCGGCTTATGAGCCAAGTCACAAGTCTGGCTCGCCTGGCGCCTGTGTCTGTGGTATAGTGTGAGACGGCCAAACGGCTATGTCCACGAAAAAATAGCACGAATATAGGTATGTCCACACGGCCTCATTTGCTCCCAATCAGCATGTCCATCAAAGCGATTTTAGATTCAGCATTGCATATGTATGTCCCCCCTTGCAGATGACATTATTTGGTTCCGAATCGTGTTCAATGTCCATCGATACGGTTGCGGAGTCCGCAAACAAAGTCCCTCCATGCGAATTTTGTTGACTGTTTAATGTCCTCCCAAACATCAATAAACTATGTCCATATATGCGCCTCTTTTTTCCTGCAAAATGTCCATCGAAAGCATTTAAGATACCTCGAACTGTCCACCAAATCTATGGCAAAACGTGTCCCCATATGATGAACTTTGTTACCTCCGAATGTCCACCCATAGCGATTCTGATACCCATTTTTGAACCATGATTACTGTATTTAAACTCGCACAGAAATAAAACCGACTTCGCAAAAACAACGCTCGGCGGCCGCCCCGCGCCGCTCCCTCCCGCGCTCCCTCTCGCCGACGACTCGCCGCTGATCCATTTTCCACAACAAATCCCAGCCGCACGCGACAACTCACACGCGCGCCGTGCACCGGACGCGCCTCCGCACAGCGGCAACTACACCTCCCCCTGATCCTGAGGATCATTTACATCCCTCACAGAAACATCCTTGCAGAGGACGGCGGGTGCGCTGACTTCGCCGAGGAGCCACGGCAGGAGGCTCCGGCGCTGGAGCGTCGCATAACTCCGGCCCCTGCTCAACTGGAGCCGGCTGGAGGACTGGGAGAGACGGGGGATCCATCACGTAGACGGGGTCGTCCGCGTCAATTTCAGCACATGGGGGCGGCTCACTATTTCTGCGCCGCAAATCCCTGACGTGTCGTGGCATACCGTCCACATCGACAACCTGCGGAGAGACCACCGCCGTGACGGTACCCCGGCGGGACGGCTCCGTGCAGCGCGTCCCACGGCGGCGCACCCACACCGCGTCTCCGACTGTGTATGGGCCCGTCTCCACCGCAGGGAGCTCCCGCGCCCCGGCCCCACCGTCCGCGGCCGTCCCTGGCGGAGCAGCCGGCAACCGCACACAGTCACTCGGCTCGTACCTGTACACGCCACAAAACGGAGCGCTGGCCACCGCCTCGCCGTCACGCGGCGTCACGTTATACAAGTGTACCGCCTCGGCGATATCGCACCGTTTCCGGGCGGCGATCACTTTCACTGTCCGGTGGCAGCGCTCGATGACACCGTTCCCGCTCGGTGCATGGGCCGCCCGGAACCTCACAGCCACTCCCCAGCGCGCGGCGAGCACGGCAAACGGTCGGCCGCGGAACACAGGATCGTTATCACACAACAGCTCCGCCGGAGCTCCTCGATCAAAAAATATCTCCTCCAGCCGCTGAATAACGCACACACTGTCCTGCCGTCGCAGCGGCCGCCATACAGTGAACCGCGACGGCCCGCAGTCGATTACACTGAGGTACGGATGGCCCCCATAATGAGTTATATCAATGGCCAGTCTGTGCCACGTCTGTGGTACACCCAACGACCCGTGTCGCCACTTTACTGGAGCCGGGTCGATCGCTCGACAGACATCACAATTTGTCACCACGGCGCGTACCTGGTCTCTCGAGACGCGGCCGATACATCGGCGAGCAAAATACAATGTCCGTCGGACGCCCGGATGACCAGCTCGCTCGTGCACTTCAGCCACGCTCTCTGCACCATCGAGGCTCGCGTTTACAGCGTTCGGCTCGTCCGCTGTGGCCGCGCTTACTGCCGACGGTTCACCCACCGCGGCTGCGCTCACTGCCGGCTCGACCGCGGCAGCTACTCCCACTGCCGACAGCCCGCCCGCTGCGGCCGCGCTCACTGCCGACGGCTCGCCCGATGCAGCCGCGCTCACAGCCGCCGCGCTCACTGCCGACGGCTCGTCCGATGCAGCCGCGCTCACAGCGGCCGCACTCACTGCCGACGGCTCGCCCGCTGCAGCCGCACTCACAGCGGCCGCGCTCACTGCTGACGGCTCGCCCGCTGCAGCCGCGCTCACAGCGGCCGCGCTCACTGCCGACGGCTCGCCCGCTGCAGCCGCGCTCACAGCGGCTGCGCTCACTGCCGACGGCTCGCCAGCCGCGCTCACGGCGGCCGCGCTCACTGTCGACGTCAGATCGTCTCGGAGCCACTCCCTGGGCACTCGAGTCAGTGCATCAGCGCGATTATCCGCCGATCGAACGAGCGCCACTGTCAGACGGAGCTCCAGCTCGATGACCAGCTGACGAATAATCGCCACACGCCGTCGGATGAGCAGCTCGCCGCTGGCTTTAGTACGGAGGCGCGCGCGGCCACTGATCGCGTCGTCGATCCACCGCTTCACCGTCACCGAGTCGGTTCGGAGATCGATTCTCCGTGCGCCCCACGCAACTGCCAAGTTAATGCCTCGAATAGCGGCATCGAGTTCGGCCATATTTATGTGTACAGCGTCGTCTCGCCTGAGCCAGCATGCGTCCTCGATCACCTCACCGTCTGTGTTTTCCAGGACCACTCCGGTGGCCAGCGAGCTGGCGTCTGTCCAGGCGACCACCTCGTCCCCGTCGACACACCACACGCCACGGGCCGGGTCGTCACTGGCGAGGCGACTCGCGATACAGTCCATCTGCACGCGCAGCGCGGCGTCATCAGTGATGTCGTCCCATCCGCGCGTCAGCTCATTTACACGCCGCTTAAGCCATGCGACCGCGGGTCGAAGCCACCCACACACTGGTACGTGGGCCACTAGCTGTCCGCACCACGCGAACACAGATCGGCGAGTCACACGTTCTGGCGGCGCGCTCACGGCATTGCCCCGCTTCCACCGCAGCTGCCCGTTCTCCTCGTGCACCCGCAGGCCCAGGAGCCGCGCTCCACTGGCCGCCCGCTCCGGCGGCTTACAGTCCAGTCCAAACTGCGCGAAATGCGCCACCACGCGCTCGGCACTGACTATGTCCTCATTTACAAGGAGGTCGTCCACATATGGGAGGACGGCACGCCCGATGTCGGGGTCCTGATCGAGCACAGCACGCACGACAGCCTTCATCACGAGGGGCGCGATATTCAAACCAAAACCTAGGCGGGTCAAACAGAATCGCTGCCCCCGCACCATCACCGTCTGAAACGGCCAGAGTCGCTCCTCCAGGTGCAGCTGGAGGTAGGCACGCTTCAGGTCCACGACCGCCACATTTGCGCCGTGCCGGCGCCACTTGCGGAGCTGTTCCGCGCACACGTCGCTGTCAGCTGTGTGAGCCTGCACAAAGTCATTCAGTTCTCGGTAGTCCAACACCGGTCGAACTTTCCCCCGATTGCGCTGCTCCACAGCCATTAGCGGCACCAACCCCTTCGGCGGCCCCTGCCGCCGCTCGTCATACGGCACGAGCCACTCCCGCTCTATCCAGTCGTCAAGTTCTGTCTCGAACTCGTGACGAGCGGCGGGCGGCACAGCATACTGCGGCACAGCGTTCGTGAGGCACTGGGGTCCGATCCCATCGGACCATTTCCATGCAACCGACCACTTCCGGGCAGCCGCGTTGAACTGCACCCGGAAGTCCGGCGTCTCAATGTCTGGCGGCGCACGACACACTGCTCCACAGAACCGCACCACAGAGGGGGACAGCACCGTCACGCCCCCGAGAGCCGAGATACCGCTGACCCCGAGCACCATGTCCACGCCGAGCGGCCGCTCCTCCACCACCAGCGTTTCAAGCGCGGCACGATGGCCCGTCGGCGCCTCGACCGTTACACTGCCAATGCCGCTGCATTTCAGGTCGTCGCCGCTGATCGTGGTGACGCGCACCACCCGTCGCCTCCACTGCGCACAGAATGGCGCGTAGATGATGGTGTCGGTGCTCCCGGTGTCGATGAGGACCGAGCACTCTCGTCCGTCCACGTGCAGGCGTGTAATCGGCAGCGCACCGCTCACTGTCGCGCAGGAGAGAACGGCGGTGCTGACCCGTCCCCTCCGGCTCCGTTTTCCGACTGACGCGGACATCTCGCAGCAATATGGCCGGGCTCTCCACAGGTCCAGCATCTCAGCGGACGCGGACCGCGCGGAGGCCGTCCACGCGTCGGCCCCGGCGGCTGGCCGGGTCCAGGCGCCGCAGATGGGTGGCTAGCCGGCGGCGGCACAGTCCGACGCGCCGCTGCTGCTGCTGCGGAGAGCCGCTCGTCGGTCAGCACAGCGCGAGCGCGCGCCAGCACCGATGACAGGTCCAGTCCATCTGCCCGGCAGCCAGCGCGGATCATCTGCCGGACGCTGTCCGGCAGGCCTGCCACGAATGCGCAGGCCAGCGCTCGCTCCGGCACTCCTCCGAACAGCGCCGCCAGCCGGCGGAGGTCAGCGAGGAATACGTCCGCCGACTCTCCTGGCATCAGTCGCCGAGCGGCGAACGCTTCATAGGCGGCGTACTCATCGAGAGCAAACGCCGCCTGGAGGGCGTCTCTCACGGCCGTCAGCGAGCAGCGACTGGCCGCCGGCAGCTGGGACCATACGTGGAAAGCACCGCCAGCGAGGCGCAGAGGAATCACAGTCTCGGCGGCCACTCCCCTCAGCTGGCACAGCATCTCAGCACGCGCCAGCCAGCTGACCACATCTTCGGTCCCGTCAAACTCCGGTATCAGCCGCGCATCAAAAGGTGCCGACGGTACCGCGACCACAGGCTGTGAGACGGTTGCCGAGTCTGTCACACCACCATCACCAACCGGCACCGGCGCTGTCACCGGTCGCGGGACGATTGTCGGCGCCACCGCACTTGCCATCACCGGAACCTGGTCCAATGACACTGTCACGTTCGTCGTCATAATGCCGAAATAGCTTGTATTTAAACTCGCACAGAAATAAAACCGACTTCGCAAAAACAACGCTCGGCGGCCGCCCCGCGCCGCTCCCTCCCGCGCTCCCTCTCGCCGACGACTCGCCGCTGATCCATTTTCCACAACAAATCCCAGCCGCACGCGACAACTCACACGCGCGCCGTGCACCGGACGCGCCTCCGCACAGCGGCAACTACAATTACTCCGTAAGTACGTTATCATTGACAGCGGTTAAGTGATATGGTGTAGACTGGACCTAGGCCTAACCAATAGACTGTGTCACCAGACCCCTTTTTCTCGCAAATTCTGGCGAACGTAATATATTTGTGGCCCAAGGGCCTTACATGAATAATGATGTCCAAAGAAGCGGTCAAAATCAAGTATTTGGGGGGCTAAAACATTTTTTTCTGTAGCTCTGAAAAATCTTGAGATTTTACCTAGCGACATCTACAATTATCGTTTTACTACACTAGCGCCCCCTACAAATCACTTTGACACAGGTGATATTCTGGATTTTTAAAATAGGAATATGCCACGATATTGGTTGATTAACGGCACAAATGGACATTGTTTGATAGCCTGTTAAATTATCCACAGGCAGATGCTGGTCCTGTCCCAATCGGTTTTCTGGTAATCGATATATTGGGTCGAAACTGCGATTATGACACCGTCTTTATCGACGCATGGTTTAGTGTGCTTCGAATCATGAATGACATTTGTACCCAATAGTACCATACCACACCACAGGGCCTGTGCAACATCTGCCTAACGCTCCTTATATCCGTACCCTACTCTTACCCCACTTATACCACTAATCCTCCCCGTCAGCTTCGGCATTTCCTACATGCCGGGGTATGTCTTAAGCACAGCACGAGCCGGGCAGTAAAACTATGACCAAGAAACTGTCGGTGTCAGAATGCCATGTTATTTGATAGGCCGGGCAGGAAACAAAAGTTTACTGCCCGAGTTTACTGCCCAGGGCAATGACCTTTAACCCGCGCCCCACTGGGGGGGCTATTTATAGCCCCCCCCCTCCCGTTTTTCTGCAATAACTTCCAAACCGCTTGACGAATCGACGCCAAACTTTCAGTACCTTCGGCTGCATCAATTTGACACCTTGTGTCAAAATTTGAACTTCGTAGCTACCATAGGTCGGCCGGAAATGACGTCAGAGTGACGTCATGTTCGTCCGATTTCGACGCAAAACATTGAACCACGGCAATCGCTCCCAAGAGCTCAGTTTTTAAGCTAGATCCAATTTCTTTGCATGAAAGGACTCAGAATTGACCGCGCTATCAAACTGCCATCTCGGATTTTCAAAATTTTGAAAATTTTGAAAATTTTATATAATAATATTCAAAATTTATATTTTTATATTTTTTTTCAAAAAGTTGTTGACTTTTCGAAAAAAAACCGGAATATATGTGACAGAACGCATGATTATGACTAACTCTAGCAAGTTTTAGCTAAATATCTTCAAAAATGGCCAAGTTATACGCATTATTGCAAAAAATTCACAAATATTAATTTTTCAAATCAATTTTTCAGTACGTATTTGGCATCGTACACCAATATAAATGGCACCATCGTGTTCCTGAGCTCAAACTGCATCCAATAGACACCTTTTTTGTTGAAAAATTTCAACTTCAAAATTTGACCTTTTTTTACCTGAAAGTGACCTGACCTAAGCTAATTTCGACTCAAAATGGCCTTGAATGGCACAGACGACATCAAATTCGAAATCTATGGCCTAAATGGACCATAAAACATGTGTCACGTGACCGACGCATGATATAATATTTTCGTGACCTGTGATGACCTGACCCTGACCTTAAAATCAAAGTACAAGTTTGGTACCCTCAAGGTATCTAGAGCATCTGTTCACGAGTGTGGAAACCAAAAATGAGCATGATCTGACTTGTAAGACGGCGGTCAGAGCCCAAAATGTGAACAAGCCAAAGTGCTAATAATTTTTACTTTGACCTGACCTGTGACGTCATCGGTGACCTCGAGGTCAATGAAATTAGGTTTCGCTCGACAGTTTTTCCGGGGCTATCAGACGCCGTTTGAATTTTGACGATCGGCCCAGTAGTTTCGGAGTTAGGAGGGGGGGGGGCTATGAATAGCCCCCCCCCAGTAGGGCGTGTTATACACAGACCCCAGTGGGGCGCGGGTTAAACTACAGTTTATCGCATTAGCCCAGAGGTATAATTGATAGGGAATGTGTAATTGACATCATTATTGCATGATATTTTCCGCGTAAAATTAGAAAACTACTGCTTATTAAGGGTTTTGAAATGCTTAGTATTGGTTACAAAGCCGAAATTATGGCAAGATATGCTCCTATTAACCCGCGCCCGGCTGGGGGTCCTGGATTTCCACGCCCTGCTGGGGGGGGGGGTGTTTGAACACCCCCCCTTGTAACTCGGCTCCTGGGCCACGTAGCGATACGCGGAAGGCGGCGTTCGAAAGAGCGTCAAAAATAATGACGAAATCACTTCGGTCAATTTTTTGGTCAGGTCAAAGGTCAGGTCACCAGAGGTCATTGAAGGCAAAATTTCGCCGATTTCCAGGTCGAATGTCGAAAATTTCCAAGAAGCCAACGCATAACTCGGGAACTAATAGAGCTACAGCGCCGCGGAAAAGCGCATTCGATAGCCCTATTGACGCCCTTTCTGAGTAATTCTCTCAGATTTGACCTAACGTCAACGGTTTTGCCTGCAGGGGGCAAAAACTGCAAAAATAGCCGATTTTTTCGGAAACAGTTTTTCTGCAATAACTTTTGACCCAAGCCCTGTACGAGCTTACTTTTACCGGCATCGTGTTCCTCTTGTCAAGACGCATCGAATGAACTATAACTTGACCTTGAAAGGTCAACTTGAAAATTTGACCTCAGGTCAAGGTCATGACCTGACCGGAAAGGGTCATGTTGCATATCAGTCGATCCGTATCGTCGAGCTGAACACATCTAAGGCGTTTTCATCGCTCTAGCATGCCTCTATCAAAAGTTATTTGCGAAAAACTGTTAGATACCATTCGTGACCTAAGATGACCTCAGGGCATAAACAAGGGTCAAGGACACCATTTTCATGTTCAGTGTGTCTAAACCACTTGTAATTCGGTGTTTGGAAGTGTTTATAATGTCTTTCGTCCAAAAGAGGCGCATTTCAATTTTCTCCCATTGACTTATAATGGGGAGGTCGCAAAATTGACCTGACCTTAGGTCATCGATATCAAAATTCTGAGATATACATTTTGTACATGCTATTGCTCTTAGCAATCGCTGAAAGTTTCAAAGCGATCGGTCATTCGGTGTAGCTATGACAGACATTGAAACTTTTTATGAGGTGAGGTCACTTCAAGTGACCTGGTGACCTGACCTTGAATGACCTTGGTCTGAAATTTTCACAACATGTGTAGAATTGATGTATGATAAGGTGTACCAAAAACGGCGGCGCTCCGCGCCGCCGTTTTTGAGATATTCGCGAAAAACCACAAGGGGGGGTGTTCAAACACCCCCCCCAGCAGGGCGCGGGTTAATCGAAATCCGTTATCGCTTGTTTCTTATCTTCGTTTGATATGTCCACTGATACCTTGGGCCTAAGTTATTGCGTTATTATTTGACAGTTGTAGTCCTTTCCTCGAAACAAACATGTAAAATATGGAAAATATAATGTATTTCACGAAAGTTTAGCCATTATAGGTCATCAACAAAGTACGATTACATAAATAAAGAAAAGATTCTTGCAAGGGCACTGGAAAATTCACGTTTAATCACTAGGAATATTACACCTTCTACCTTCTTCTTGTTCTTATGTCGTGGCAAATTATTCATGCATGATGTTCCTTGGATATCCAATTGTTGTGCCATTCTGAGTTGATATTTTCAGACACGATTCTTTTTGAAGTGAGGTATTTTGATGCATTTTATTCTATAAATTTCCTTTAAAGCTTTATCCACAGCAGTAGCGCAATCACTGTTCGGAAATTATGGACAAAACAATTATATAAAAGTGTCACTAAAACCTGTCGAAACTACTTAGCATGTATGCGGCATGTAGGAAAAAGCTTACTGACCTCAGCCGTACGAAATTATTTGGAAACTCGGTTTGCAAAATTTGACTCCGGCCCTCGTGCTTCGCACTCGGGCCTACGTCAATTTTGCAAACCTCGTTTCCAAATAATTTCGTCGGCCCGGTCAGTAATATATATTCCGTGCGAAAATATTAGAAGAATTCACGACAGGGCGGACCTTAGCAGATAACACATGACATTATTTGTGTTACCGATGAAGTGTAGTTTTCAACCCATCATTTAAATGAAGTAACATATCTAAGAGTAAAAAATCAATCTTATGGCGCTGAACATCAAAGCGCAGTGGCGAGTCCCAACTCCCACCCTCCATTGTATGTGAACATCACATTGGAGCTTGATTAGTGCAGTGTGGAGAGCTGAGGGATACTGATTTGTAATAAAAGTAACCGAGAGACGGCAGCGGCCAGTCGCAACTCGGAAGACACAGACAGGAAAACAATCAGCGTGATGTGACAGCCCTAGCAACAAAATCTTCGGTCTATTCGACATCGCACCCTGAAAATGTATGTCATTGCCGCGCTGGCTGCGTCTACTGTAACGAAAGTGGCAGCTGTGGGCCTGACAGCGGCGGTGGATACGGCTATTTATACACACTGTGGATACGGCAACGGCAGCGGATCCACAGCAGCGATGGAATCGGCGGCAGCGGGCAGGAGCTGGCCATACACGGCAATGGCAGACACAATACCGCCGGTGAGCACGCTTGGCCGTCTCGCTGCTGCTGTGTCTGTTACACGCGAAGACGGTGGACTGCTGCATCCCATCGGTTATGATCGCCGAGTCACTGAAGAGAGGTGGCGAGTTGCGGAGAGAATAATCCGTGTAATCTGGGAGGCACATTCCGCCCTATCAATCCTTAGGACTAACCGGCGATCCATTCTCGTCTTTGAGCACACTTATCTGTACCTATTGACGGTCCACCCGAGCGATCGGTAGGGGCAGCTCTAATTGGAACACATGCACTTCTGTAATTATTGGGCGCCAGAGCAGGGCGACTTTTCTCATCGGAGATCGTTCGTCTCGACGGAAGACAGAACCGACTTAGCTGGCAGTCACAGCGCTGCACCAGTCGGTGGTCGACTCGGCTCATTTACTCTTTCATTTCATGGCCCTGAAATGGTCTCAACGAACCGATAAGGAAAACTCAGCATCAGTGGCGGCGGAACACCTTCAATTAACCCGGCAGTTGCTGGGGTATTTCGCCACCCACCGTTTGCTGGGGGGGGGGGCGTTAAACGCCCCCAGCCGATAACTCGAGAACCAATAGGCGCAGCGAAACGCACGAGGCGGCAAACGAAAGAACGCGACGAGACGCTTCAGATGAGTACTTTAAAGTTGAATTTTGAGGTCACAGGTCGGGTCAAGGTCAGGTCAAACACCTGAAATCGGGCTTTCAGTAGCATGGACTTCAGGACTTCGCAATGGGCGCCTCTCGTCAGTAACTCTGTCAAAACGGTGCCCAATTCATCTGTAAAAGGTTGTCTTCTCCAATTCAACCTGTATTCGTCGCTGGGCCTTACACACGACCGTACAGTCACATGGCTCGGACACGACTCTCCCTCTGTCCCGTCTGACGCGCCGGCATGGCCCCGAAACTTGGACGAACGGCCGCCGGGACCGCTCCGACGCCAGATGTGCCCTCCGTCCACACCGGAGGGGACGGGGCAGACGGCGGCCGGCCGACGCTCCCCGCGGCGCCGAGGCGACAGCCTCCAAAACCCAACTCTCACACTACATCATCATATAAGGCCTACAGGAGTGTCAGCTCCATGTAGGGGTCAGTCAAGCATAGGTCAGGGTAAAGGTCAGGTCAACCGGGTAGGCACATATCCCCGAAAATCAAAACTGATATTCGCAGCCTGTGACACATGTTTTATGGGTAATTTGGGGCGTAGAACACGATGGTGACATTCATTTTATCATATGTGTACGTGTTTGGCTCAAAAAGTTCAATTTAAGAAATGCATGTATCATGGTCATGAAGTAGTCACGAGAAATTGCCAAGATTCAGTTCAAGATTATGGAAAATGCGGAACTATAATCAATAATCGAAGATAGCCATTTGATTACTCATGGTATTGGCAGTCTAATGGCGTTTACGGCATGTCTGTATGTCTATTCTGTGATTTTATATGATTTTTTGAACATATGCCGCTTTTGGTCGAAAACTCAGAAATCATGACGTCACTAAAACCTCGATATCTCAAAAAATTTCCGACCGTTGTTTTTGAAACTTTGTCACAATAGACTTCAATCAATTCCCTACAGGTACCTAAAATTTGGCGCGCCTGCGGCGCGCCGTTTTTATGCTATGGCCCGGCGAAAAAAGTGGGGGCGTTTAACGCCCCCCCCCCCCAGCAACTCGCGGGTTAAAAGAGACATTTACACGAAAATTATATCGCGCAAAAACTGCTTTCTGACAAGGTCCTAGACTCTGGAACAGTATCATAACCCCCCACTTTTTGTTGTCAGAAGATCGTGAAGCATCAAAACAAATCATAAAGAGACATACAAAAAATCAACTAATACTCAGAATTCAGATACACATAGCAAAAATAAGGTTCTCAAGTCATTTTAGTCGTCAGTTATTAAGTCCAAAAATTTAAATTTAAACATGCTTTATAAAGTCCCTCTTGAGCTGAAAAAGGATTTCAAACAAATATGCTCCAATATACCTATTCAGACTATACGCCACATTCCTTTGCTGTGACCTGGGGACTCGACCAGCCTTGCTTAGCTGGAAGAGTTCCCCTGGTCACAGCGGCATAAACACACACAAAAAAAAAAAATTCGAACGCACGATCTTTAGATCACGGTGCAGGCATCCTAACCACTACACTACCGCGGTGGCGCAGCGGCCGGCGGAAGGGAGGCTGCGGAGGCATGCTTTTTTTTTAGTAAGAACATAAAAGCGCCAGTTTTGTATTATGTAATTGGATTTGCCGAAAATCCAGAACTACATCTTAGAGCTATTTTAGATAATATTCAATTAAACCTTTGCCTGCTTTTACCTAGGCGTTATTTCTTTTTTTATTACCTAAAATAATTATTGAGCGCTTGTCTTCAATAGCTGTAAGGTGCTCTCCTAATGACCAGGTAAGATTGATTTGAAACGGATGTGACAATGCAACATGGTGCATTTTCTGAAGCTGTCAAGCTCATGATCATGAGGGAACAATTGGTACCTATAATTAGTATTGTATACCAGAGTGCAAACTCCCCTACTTATGATGGCAAATGATGAAATCATTACAGGTTTTCAAAGACATTCAATGTTGCTGGGCATCCTTTGCATGATTTTTACAGGCTAGACTGCTTATCAGAATGTAAGTTTAACCTTCCAGGCGGTGGGGGGCATTTTTTCGGCCCTCCCTTTAGTTTTTTTTTCGATATATCTCGAGAACCGCTGCGCCGATCGTCACCAAACTTTTAGTACCCTCCCGGGAGTAGCTAGCGCACATGGTGATCATTTTTTTTACAACGGCTATGATAGGTTGGCCGCTAATGACGTAACAGTGACGTCATTTCTGCCATTTTCGACCTAAAAAAAGGTTTCGCGGGAAGAGCTGTCAGGCCTACAGCTTTAGAGATACAGAAAAATGTTTTAAACATAAAAGGTGTAAAAGCAAGAGGGCTACAAAACTGTTTTTTTCGGTTTTTCGAATTTTTTGGATGTCGACCCCCAAAAATAAAAAAATAGTTTTTTTTAATATAATAGCCGAAAAATCCAAAAAAATTTTGAATTTCGAAAAAAACCAGAATATATGTGAAAGTCCCTACCGCCTTCTATCTACATACCAAATTTGAGATCGATATCTCTTTTTTTGGCCAAGTTATAGGGAAAAAACTGTTCAAAATTAATGACGTCAAACTTTCAAACTCAATTTTTAGCAATTCTAGATCTCGTAGAGCAAAACAAAGACCACCATTAGACTCCCCGTGACGAGCTGCATCGAATCAATACCCATTTTATGCAAAAATATCAACTTTGAAATTTGACCTTTTTGACCTGACCTTGACCTGACCTCCACCAGAAAGTAACCTTAACATACCTGATGGTCTTATAACCAACACCATTGAGCTGGAAATGAAAAACTGGCCATAAAACATGCATCGCATAACCTTAGTAAAGTTGGGCTCATGTGGTGACCATTGGTGACCTTTGGTGACCTGACCTGTAACCTGACCTGGTATGACCAGTGACCTCTAATAGCAACATATGTACTAGACAACTGACGCCTTATCGCTGATTTTCGACAAAATGCGTTTTACTCGGTGTTATAGCGCTTTCCCTAGAAGCCCCGTGAACGGTGAAACATTTTATCTTTGACCTGACCTGTGACGTCATCGGTGACCCCGAGGTCAATGAAACTTGGTTTCCTTCGACAAATTTGACAAGGCTATCGAACGCTGTTTGAATTTTTCGGATCCGTTCAGTAGTATCGGAGATATGGGGGGGGGGGGAAATGCCCCCCACCCCCACCGCGCGGAAGGTGGCCGGGAGGCCCACCGCCTGCCAGGTTAACCCTCGCCCGCACATGGGGGGGGGGGGTGGTTGCCACCCCCCAGGTAGTCTTTCTGCTCTGCACTCAACACTTTTAGAGCTAGAAGGCTGATTTTTCGTATAGCTGCTCCTCTATCCTTTCTTGATGTCCACTGAAAATTTCAAGTTTCTGTGATTTTTGGTTTCGGAGATATGACCTTGTTTTTCAGGTCATGTCATGACCCAAATGGCCAATTCTCAACATCTTGCGTTTGCCATGGGCCTTATGAGCTTTTGACACCCTGATTTCGGCCTTTTTTGCCAGTCTTACCTCCCACCTATCATGGAACATGTTGTTCGACGATGTACAGGGGTCAAGGTCAGGGTCAAGGTCAACCTAGGTCATCTAAGATAAATGCGTTTTAGGCAAGCTAAATTTACTTTTTTTAAAGTTTTTGACTGCATTTTTGGTAAACGCTTCTCAGATCATGCTTCCATGTAATATGGACCCAAAAACAATCGGTGCACACATCAGTATACACACAGACACACACAGACATACAAACACATATAATTGACCTTGACCTAACTTGACCTGAAATGACCTCAGCAGCAAAATTCTGGTCGAGTAGTGTGACAAAGAGGTTCTAGCTGGCTTGGCACCAGAAAACAGCATCGTCATCGGTATTTGATAAGCAGCACACTTGATATCCAACGGTGACCCAAAACAGCAACATTTTTTAGTTTGACCTGACCTGGAAGGTCAATGACTGACCTGAGAAGGTAAAACTGGGTATCATTGGATTTGTCTCTTCCCAAAGAATCTTTTTGGTCTTTACTGCTAAGCTCTATCTCCAACAGGAACGAAATGGCGCGGGGGGTGGCAACCACCACCCCCCATGTGCGTTCTAGGATGGGAAAATGGCATGTGCGGGCGAGGGTTAAGCATTTAAATTTTATATTTCAATATTTTATATTGAGCTTGAAATCTCACAGCCGTGGCCAAAGCCGTAGCCGTGTTCTTGGAGATATTTGCAGCCACCCCGGCCCACAGCCGTGGGGCTGCAGCTGCAGCCGGCCGGTGCAGACTTCTACTTCCAGGTCAGGTCAAACTAAAAAATGTTGCTGTTTTGGGTCACCGTTGGATATCAAACGCGTTGCTCATCATATACCGATGACGGTGCCGTATTGTGGTGCCAAGCCAGCTAGAATCTCTTTGTCACACTATCCGACCAGGTTTTTGCTGCTGAGGTCATTTCAGGTTAAGTTAGGTCAAGATCAATGATATGCGTTTGTCTGTCTGTGTGCTGATGTGTGCACCGATTTTTTATCTGTCCGTATCACATGAGATCATGATATGAAAACTTTTTACCAAAAATACAGTCAAAGAAACTTCACAAAAGCAAAATCAGCTTGCCTAAAACGCAATGATTTTAGATGACCTAGGTTGACCTTGACCCTGACCTTGACATTTGTACATCGTCGAACAACATGCTCCATAATAGGTGGGAGGTAAGGCTGGCAAAAAAAGGCCAAAATCAAGGTGTCAAAAGCTCACAAGACCCATAGCCAACGCAAGATATTGGGTACCGTAAAGTGGGGCTATTTGAGACAGTGGGGCTATTTGAGACAGTATTTAAAATCGCTCTAAAGTGAAGATCGTTTGATTTTTGTGTGATATTTTTGCTCAGGGAGGTGTGGAATCGAGTAGTAAATCGCCTGAGCAAATAATTCAGCATAAATTTTAAGTGGTTTTTATTTTATAGCAATTTTAAATACTGTCTCAAATAGCCCCACTGTCTCAAATAGCCCCACCTTACGGTATTTGTCATTTGGCTCATGACATGACCTGAGGAACAAGGTCATATCTCCGAGACCCACAACCCAAAATAGCAACATTTTTTAGTTTGACCTGACCTGGAAGGTCAATGACTAACCTGAGACGGTAAAACTGGGTATCATTGGATTCGTCTCTTCCCAAAGAATCTTTTTGGTCTGTACCGCGAAGCTCTTACCTCCAACAGGAACGAAATGGGGGGTTAGCACCCCCCACCCCCATGTGCGTTCTAGGATGGGAAAATGGCATATGCGGGCGAGGGTTAAAGCCAAAACTTTTAGAGACCAAGGTTGAGACTTGTCAGATGCGTTGGCACATGCTTGTGTGAATGAGCTTATGCGTCCTGTACTTACATATAAACGGAGCCAAAAGCTCCTTTTCCAAGAAATTTGTCTCTGTAGTACTTGATATGTCCAACAGTGGTTGTTGTCCCATGTTTCACCTGTTGGAAGACAAAAGTGTCAATTACATTTATTTATCCCGCCCCCACTGCGCCTTCGCGCCCCCCAGCCGGACACTGGGGGCGGGCAAATAGCTGCCCCCTTTTACTTCTCCGAAAAAGGGGGCAACTAAATTTACTTCTCCGGTCGTAACGCGAAAACAGAGCATGATCTGACCTTGACCTGAAACATTTTGTAATTAATTTTGGAACCTTTTGCATTTCGCAATCATTGAACATAAGGTTATATTTGAAAACATATATTTGACCTGAAACATTCGAAGTTGACCTGAAACTTCGCGTTGACTTGAAACTTGACCTTGACCTGAAACATTCAGAAATCGGCTGCCACAGAGGGCAAGCTTCCAACCGTTAGGACAGCAAGCGGGCCGCTCGGGGGTCGAACAGTCACACCACTGCTGCAGTACTACGAAACCGATCCCAGCTTTGCTCCAATCCGTCATCAGAATGGTGGGCCGCGTCTTGTCGTAATACCGAAGCCCCTGTTCCACTAACTTGCTGACCATCATCTTTACCTCCTCTAGACGTCTTTTCAGCTGCTCGTCCCAGTAGACCTTCTTCGATTGTGGATTCTTCAGAAGGTCGCGAAACGGCTCCATGATAGCTGCTGTTGCCATGAAGGGCGAAGGGTTTTTCTACTTCTAGAGGACACATAAAAATTCAGAAGAGAAAACAGCTGGTCAATAACCAACCAGGAGGAACACAGCTATAGCCCTGACAAAAAAATGGTTTAAATTAAACTTACTATTCCTCATATAAATTGAAGATTCATGCTCCTTCGATAGAAAGTAACACGAAAAACGGCGCAGCAACGCCTATTTAATTCGTCCCATATTCCGGAAAAAAAAAACATTGAAAAATGAGGAGACCTCCACCCAAATGTTTGGCAAAAGCCTTAAAAATTTGAAATCAACCACGCAATATGCTAATAAATACAGAAAACAGCAACAAATACATGTTTTACTCGCCACTACACTCCCGGGACCGCCACACTCTGTCCAGACAATTCCGCACTGTAAATAAAGTCGGCGGTATCGAACAAGCATGGCCCGTCACTAAAGTACTTTTAAGGATATTTACTTTTCGTTTTTTGATGCTTTCTGCTTACAAAATGAAGTCTTATAAAACCATCGTTTGTCGGTAAATTTTTGTCAATTTTCCACGACTCATTACTTTGAAAAATTACATAAAATACATCCCGACGCTAGGATTTAGACATCCACGCTAGATTATGGACACTTCACTATGGCGAATTGAAAGCGACCAGGGGCGATAGTCGCATTTGCCTCATGTTCGGCGGAAATTGGTAAGTTCCAACATATGCGCAACATTTTCTATATTTGGGTACGATGACGTCGTCAGCGTACCCATTTTTGGAAGATGCGTACCCATATATGGAAAATCCTTCCAAAAATGGAAGGCTTTCTAAAAATGGAAGATTTGACCACAGTTTCCCCGACTGAGGCCCTGGCCGGTGATCCATATCACTTCTCAGTCCGACCTCTACCACTCCTGGCCCGAGCGAATCCTGCCCAGCCTCCTCTTCGACTGGGCCGCGGAGCTACGCTACTACAACCCCACCGCACTCCTATCTTGGATCGACCATCGCCGCTCCTGCCGGACCGCCGAGCACTGCTCCTATCGGACCGCCGAGCGCTGCTGCTGAACCGCCGAGCACTGCTCCTGCCAGGACTGCGCCTTCCCATCCTCTATCATCCTCCGCCGCTCCGGCCGGTCAGTCGAGCACAGGCCAGGGAAGAAAATATGACCCAAAATGGCTCAAATTGTTTCCCTGGATCCAGTATGACGCAGAAAAGGATGCAGTGATTTGTGAAGTCTGCCGGACTGCTCAAGGCATGAGAGTTTTGTCGTCATTCCGACGAACTGAAGACGCCTTCGTGAAAAGCGGATTTCGTTCTTGGCACAAGGCTCTCCAAAAGCTAAAAGAACATGAAATGTCAAAAATGTACAGAAGTTCGGTTGAGGGCATCAAGTCTCTGAAGAAGAGAAACACTGCGCAGAAAATGATCATGTTTGCGAAGACCAAGGAGGAACAACATGACGCACGGGTGGCGTTGGGCCGCATATTTCATGCTGTCAGAGCTATCTTCTAACACAGGGACTTCCATTTTGCCGTCGTGACGAATAGACTGGAAACCTACAGCGACTCATCAAGACTTTCTCAGCGCACTGTTCGGAACTGTTCCCACTACTCTCGAAAAACAACAGGAGGGGGGGGGGGGGCGGATAACCGCCTCCCCCCGTCGGTGCGTGGGTTAAAATGAAGGAATGAATAAGTCAAGTTGAAAGCAGAAATTTGGTTCAAAATGATGTACAAAGCTTAACCCGCGCCCCGTTGGGCTCTGCCGAGCAACGCGCCCCGTTGGGGGGGGGGGGCATTTTGGCCCCCCCCCCCCTAAGATCTCGAGAACCACGCAACCTAGCGACAAGCGGCAAACGGTGTTGGATAGCCCTATCAGGGAACTACCTTGTGACCCAATTTTATTGACCCCGGTCAAACCGATGACGTCACAGGTCAGGTCAAAAGTCCAATTTTCACCGTTTACAGGCATTTCAAGAAATGCTTTGTAAAATCGAGTAAAATGCATTTCATTGAAAATCATCGATGGGGAAATGTTCTTCAAACATATTTCGCTATTTGAGGTCACTGATACCAGGTCAGGTCACAGAGGTCAGGTCACTGGGGGGTCACAATATGAAAGTGTCGTGTGATACATGTTTTATGGCTCATTTTACATGAAAAATGCGATTATGTGGGTCAGGCAGCCTTTGGGGCCAGCTTAGGTCACGTTTTGGTCAAGGTCAGGTCAAGGTCAGGTCAAGGTCAGGTCAAATTAGGTAAAATTTCAAAGTTAATATTTTTGCATAAAATGGGTATCGAATTGATGCAGCTCGTCACGGGGAGTTCAATGGTGGTCTTTGTTTTGCCGTACGTGGTCTAAAATCGAGGCCAAAAAACGAGATATCGATCTGAAATTTGGTGTGTATATGGAAAACCACAGGGACTATCACATATATTCCGGTTTTTCGAAATTCGGAAAAAATTGGATTTTTTTAGTTAAAAAAACAACAAATTTTTGAACTTTTTTGGGTCAAAAACCCAAAATTTTGAAAATCCGAGATCACAGTTTTGTAGCGCCACTTTTTGTCTACTAGGCCATATAAAGAACTTTGAAATTGTTTGATAACTGTAGATTTGGTGAGCGTTTCAAGATTGCATATTTTTTGCTCATTTTTGCTCGAACATGACCTCAGTTTGACCTCAATAACTCCTGACCTAAGGTGACCTAAGACTTAAAATTTGGTGTGAAGGTGTCAAATTGATGCCCGGGGAGGTACTGAAAATTTGGCGGCGCTGCGCGCCGCCGTTTTCTTGCTATTCAGGAAAAACCACAGGGGGGGCCAAAATGCCCCCCCCCAACGGGGTGAGGGTTAACTATTTAAATCTAAACATCTTCTGATAAGAGCAATTGACATTGAAAATGTGCATTGTTATTCATCGAAAACAGATTATATATTGCGGTAAAGTGTCTTTATTTCAGAGGTAGCATTTTACTAAGAATGCGGAATACACGCCGCATACCACCACCAATGCCGCAACGCAGCTCAGATTTCAAAGTAGACATTTATTCACACCATCGTAATGTGATCACCAAAAGTTTGGTATAGTTATATATACAATTACTTACTTCATCTGCGAAGTCTATCTCCAGAGGAGGCTCTTCACCTGCCATGCTGCAGGTTCTCCGTTGTCCAGTGGGATGTTCACTCTGAAATAAATTGCGTTTGGTCAGTTTGGTGTATGTACATACAAGGCGACAGGAGATTACTATAAAATTAAATGTAACATAAATACGTCCAGTTATACATATATTATCCCTCGCCCTGGCAGGGGGGGGGTCGATGCGACCCCCCCCTAAGGTTTTTCGAAGATAGCGTAAAAACGGCGGCGCGCAGCGCCGCCAAATTTGGCACAGCCTATGGGGCAACCTTTTTACATATGACCTGAAAATTTCAGGTCCGGGTGACCTTGGGTCAGGTCACCAGGTCAGAAAAACCGGTACAAGGTCATGGTCAAATTTCAATTTTCTTTTTGCACCTGTCCAACTCACAGTTTTGGACTGATTTCCTTCAAACTTTCAGGATGTGCTAAGTTCACCGAGTTGTATAACATATAGTTCGGGTTTATTGAGGTCACTGACCTGAGGTCAGTTAGAGGTCATTACGTCGTAATGCTAAGCCTATGGGAAAATACTAACTTCGGAAAATACTGGAGATATCCGCTTCGTTCTATCACTTTTGTGCTTTGAAACCACAGTACTTAACAGCAGGTCACTCGGTGCTTCTTTGTTTGGTGTACTTATCCATGGGTCAGGTCAAATGAGGTCAACTGAGGTCAAATGACGTTATTGCCAATAACTTGGCACATGATGACGCTAGAGCTTAAAAAATGGTATCATTGTGTTCCTGGTGATCAGCCGAATCGAATGATATGCGATATGATGCAATTTGGTTAACATGAACTTAATTTATTAATTTAAGTTTACTTAAAATTTAAGAAAAACTTTAAGTACACTTAAGCAAGATAAAAAGTATATCATTCGACGCGCCTTGACGTGCTGAGTTCACTGGTGCTTTTCTTTTTGCTCTATCTTAATTAGATCAAAAGTTATAAGCGAAAAACTTTTGACCTGTTTTTAGCGAAATTTTTACATTTATACCCCCCAAAACCCCCCTAAATATTGACCTAGAGCAACCAAATTTGCACAGGGGCGAGAACTCCAGGGGGCCCACCTACCTACCAAATTTGGTGTTTCTAGGTGCCATAGGAGCCAATCGCGAGGGGGGGGGGTCGCATCGACCCCCCCCCCCCCTGCCAGGCCGTGTTATGAAAAAGGCCCTGCCAGGGCGAGGGTTATAAGATATAACCATTTTTCGCGACACCGCGAGGGGAGGGCCGGCCCCGAGCGGCGGCTGGCGGCGGCCGGGCGGCAGGGCCGCGGCGGCGGCGGCCTGCTCTGATTGGTGGAGCGTCTCGTGTCACGTGACGGTGGCGGCGCGGGATGAGGAATCTAGTCAGTTTAGTCAATTAATAAAACCCATTTACGCCCTTCGCTGCGTTTTCGCAACGCAAGCAAGCGTCGACGTGATCGAAGCTTGAGAAGTGTGTAATGGCGGTTCACCGATGAGACAAGTTCCAGCGTGTGTAGTAGAGTTGCAAAGTTTTCCCAATGGGCTGCTACCGGCACCGCCCCGCCCCAAAAACATTTTCTGGGATACCGGCATGCTACCACGCCCCAAGCAAAAAAACCGCCAAATTACCGGCATACTAAAAAACCTGCATTCTTGATTCTGGCTTAGGTACCCATACATGAGATGCCACATTTTGGCAATTTCAGTAACCGCCCCACCCAACAGCCACCCATTGTCCAACTTATTACAATTCAATAGCCTCTTAGTGTCCAAAGTTTGAATCATATGCTGATAAATTTTTGTGCAAAATCAAAAATACCGGCATGCTACCGGCAAGACATGCCAGATACCACGAAAAAACCTGCGGTAGTGAAAAATTACCGGCATGCCGGTAGTGCGGTAGGGAAATTTTGCAACTCTAGTGTGTAGCATGGTTGTGCGCATGATGCTACGCAGTTACAAGTCTGTGCGGCCGGTAAGTTACTGCCTAGAGTTCCCAGTGGGAAGTCGAAGACTTGTGAGTGATGACGTCGTGAAAATTAAGATAAGTAGGCTAGGTGCTAAGTGATTACGGAGCGAGCGAAGCGAGCGGAGTCTTTCCTTAGAATAGGCCGGTGCGGACGCTTTTGCGAGGCTTATATCTCAGCAACCACTTGACCGATTTACACGCGGTAATTTTTGTAGGGTAGCTGCGTTAGGCGGCACGGGCGGACATCGATAGCAGCGCCTCTATCGGTCACTAGGGAAAGCTGGGCTGTAGGCGACGAAATACCGGCTGAGTTGTCACACGTTGAATAGGTTTATAGCCATCCGTCTTGTGAAAAAGTTGAACTTTTGCCTTCAATATTTCTACAGGCAATTTTAGAAGTGTCTTCACATGGATTAAAAAACCGTTTAGATTATTGTATTCACTTTAAGCCTGCCCTATTGTTCTTGATGATGCGGGAACTATTTCTAATTAGTGTTTCTAGCTTAGTAAAAGAACATACTGTGCAAACGATGAAAAAAAGCATAAATGGAAGATTTTAAATGCAATTTTCTCTAACAATTAATGGTAAATTCTCTACATATCAAGGAAAAGGTGCATGCTAACTGATAATTTAAAGTTCTTGGGGCCAGTTGTTCTCTTCTTTTCTTACGTCGCCCCAATGGCCGCGAATACACTTGTGATAACGCCTATCGGCATTCCTTCTACCAAGTATTAGACTATTCCCGATGCATGTGGGTGACCCCTTATGCACGTGCCACGTGCAAAACGAAGAGGTGTCAGTTTTGTAATAGTTGCAATATCTCGGCAACTACTGGGCCGATTGCGCTGAAAGTTGGCAGGTAGGTAGGCACCCACCAGGCAATGCATATCCACGTACCACAGTTGGGGTGCTGCTGCACGTGCGCACGTGCAGGGGTCGATTCCAGATCTCGAGAACGGCTGGACCGATTGCGCTCAAATTTGGTACGCGATTAGGGATCGGTTAGTAGGGTGCCGTGCAAAAGTCAGCTGGGACCCATTTTGCGAGTGCGCACGTGCAGGGTGCCGTTTCCAGATCTCAAGAACGGCTGGGCCGATTGAGCTCAAATTTGGCACATCGCTAGAGACCGATTAGTAGGGTGCCGTGCACAAGTCAGTTGGAGGTACCCCCTCGCAATTTCGCACGTGCAAGGCTCACCCTTTCGTTCGCTCCGTTAGTCGCCCCAAAAGGCGTTATGCTGGTGAATATTGTGTAAACATAATGTGTCGTGTGTTCGAGCCCTTTTCCTTTATCCTCCCCGTGCCTATACTAGTTTCCTTTCCGACTTTTAAAGTATCCTCTGTCTGGTAGCCCGTCCTGGATCCTTCACATTGCGCTGTATAAGCCGAGTTGATTTCGCCCCCGTTTCGTCCTCGTGGTTGAGTTCCGCCCCGACTGCCGCCGTGATTGTGACGCCGCCACGTGTTGTTGAAAGTCGCCGCCGCCGAAGATAATATGAAGTAAAATCAATCAATTCTTTTTCGATAACGAACCGGCTTTTATTGTTAATTCACCACATAATGTGCAGAGTCCCGACTCCCTACAATTGCTTACAGTTGTTTCCGCATGCGATAGGATGAGCGATAAACGATAAACGATGATTATCGCTGTTAAGTAAATCGGTTATCGTTATCGTTTATCGCTAAATTTTCAGAATTATCGCTCATCCACTTATCGCAAGTTACAAAAATGATGAACGATAAACGATAAAATGTAAAACGGGATTATGTAAAAATGGAAGACGATCGACAGTGTAAGCCGCGCGACAGTATGTGTGCGCAACCTATTGCCATCTGCTAAGTGTATAGATCTGCAAAAAACCCTAGGGGGGGGGGGGCGGCACCCGCCCCCCATAGGGATTTTTTCGCGATAGCTCCGAACACGCTGGCGATAGAGAGCTGAAACTTGACATACCTGACCTTTGATCCAAGCCGCATCTTTTGACACCAACCACATTTTTGGGTCAGGTCAGGTCACTGACCTATGACGTCATAAGTGAACCTCTGCACGGTCTTCAGATGTCGCAACTTCGCAACGCCCTCACTGCCAGAGGAGATGTCACAGGGAAATGAAACTTGCAGGATCTAGTATGCATTATGAGTCTCACAACTTGTATATCTCGGATTTTTCCTTAAGGTCATATGAGGTCAGGTCATTTTCGTGACCTCACCATTATAAGTCAACGGGGAAAAATGAAAACTGCTATTCTGGCGCCGGGAACGATCTCCAACTATCTCAAGCACACAGAATCGTGATTTGATGCACTCTTTGCAAGGTTAGATGCGTCACTTTTGCAATGTTGACCTTCCGTGACGTCATTCATCAAGGTCATATTAGTTTTTCGTCAATAACTCCCGACCAAATTGAGCTAGCGAGTCGAGAAAGCCACCAATGGACGTACGAAGACCTGCCGAATCGAATGATATGTGACATGACCTCTTTCGACCAACTTCGTGACCTGGGGGTGCTGACCTGACCTTGACCTGAGGTCAACACCCTAAGTTGACCTGACCCGAACAAAAAGTATACCATTCGACGCGCCTGAGCGAGGCGAACACGATGCTGCCAAAATCGCGGCTCTGCGGCCGTTTTTTGCGAAGGTATTCACTAAAAACTGAACCGTACCCTGGGGCACTTGACCTGACCTCAGAGCTCAGCGGTTGACCTAGGACCTTAAAATCGGGTACCAATCTCTGCGTCTCGTAACGGCGCATACGCTCGTTTTTTCCGCGACGCGCTAGCTCCACCAGGGGCGAAACGGCGAGGGGGGTCGTACCCGCCCCCCTCGGCCGGCGCGTATGTAGAAAACCAATAGGTCCGGCGAGGGTTAAGCGCCTGCAGGCCCCTCTCCTGCCTGCGGCTGACAGCTTTCTGACGAGCCACCTGGCGATCGCCAACTCAACCCTAATTACGGCGTTGTCCACTAGGTGACGGGGTCATACGATCCAAGTCAGGACAGGAAATAGTCATTTTGTTATCATATTTTCCCCTTTTTAAAGTCATAAAAGCGCTATTGCAGAAGTAATTTTTCGATTGGCAGCGATTGCAGCCGCCGCATCAGGGTCCGGATCGAGCCAGGGAGCGTATGCCCCGGTGACGTCACCGTAGTGTTGCAGATTTGTAACATTAGCGAGCCCGGACGATCTTACCTAGGTTGTATGGCCTTGCCATACACGGCTGCAGGTGCGGCCAAGGCCCTAAAACATACTGGGTGAAACAAAACTGGGTGCGGCCAGAGCCGGAGCCGGCGGCCGGCCGGCCGGACGGGACTGCGGCCGTGGTGTGCACAGTGATGCAAATGGGGTTCACGAGTGGCCATAAATACCAAAAAGTCAAGTTTACCAAGCCGAGTAAATCTCTTTATGGCTAACCAAAGAAATGTTTGGCGCATCTGAAATCACATAGCTTTCATATCTTTGTAAAAACCGGCCTCGTGTATAACTGTCAGAAGTCGTGCCATTTTCTATGTCGTAAAATGACTGTCAGATACTTGCAAGTTCAAGCGCCGCTAGCGTGCGTTCATTTAATACAAACTGCAAAAATTATACATGGCAATGATCCCTAACGCCTGCTGCTTCTAATGCAGGGTCACAAAAAGCCGTACCTCGTTTGGTTTGGCGTTGATCTAATTATTTATCATCATGTTGCAATCGCAGTTTTTTTACCAAAAAATATTTGCTTGCGTTTCACCTACAGCAGTTTACACTGTGTGTGCCCGTTAGTGCTCCATACCATAGCATTTCCTAACCATTTCTGAGTCACACCGTGAAAGAATTAAGGCGCTAGCACAGGGCAGACCGGCGCTATTGAAGTTTTTGTCCGGCGCGGTCTGGTGTCGCGGTCGGGGCGGATTGCTTTCACCGCGGATTGCAATTTCGACAGACGTTTAACTGTGACCTGCTCATGGGTGGAGCTTTTCCAGGAAAGTTGGTGGGGCAAAAAGTTGTCAAACCTACAATGTCCGATTGTTAAGTTAGATAAAATTCAACAATGAATCAATTCTTTTCATTACAGAGATAATATTTTGCATTACACAGACATTTCAAAGCTCCTCAATGCGAAAAACATAGGTTTGCTAAGCAGTTAAGTCCTGCAAATCGGTTTAAGTTGGTGGGGAAAAACGCTTATTGGTGGGGCAAAATGGCAAGTTGGTGGGGCAGGCGCCCCACCAAGTGAATAGGAAGCTCCACCCCTGGACCTGCTATAAGTAGGTCAAATATTGACCTTAACCCGGCGGCCGCTGGGCCTCCGCGCCACCCGCCGGCCGCTGGGGGGGGGCATATAGTTGCCCCCCCCTTTACTTCTGCGACGATATCGTCGCAACGCGAAGAGATAGAGAAGCGAAACTTTGCACACATCTTCCTGAATACCTAGCCGAGGTTGTGTCCAAATTTGGTGTCGATCCCATTTGAAATAACGTCACAGTGACGTCATAAGTGAAATTATAGATTTGCGTCTCTCATATTCCTAACGATACATCAGATATATGGGACCGAATATAAAGGGTCGATTATTGGTCAGAAACTAGATGGAAGTGTAGTTAGATGTTTTAGGATGACAGCAGGTGCTGTCTAGTTCATTTACAGTTGAGTTTCATGCTCAGCGTCATCAGAAACGGTCCATATCGGAAAACGACAAAACTTTGTGACATCACTGTGACGTCATCTTAGGTGCTACAACCACCAAACTTTTCTCAAACATTGCCTAGGTATTCATTTGAAGCTATGCCAAGTTTCACGTTAGTAGCTCATCAAGTTTCGGAGATATTTCACAAAACGTAAAGGGGGGGGGCAACTTTATGCCCCCCCCCCCAGCGGCTCGTGGGTTAAGTCAAAAGTAATATGCTCACTCGCGAGATCTTGTCAAGAGCAATCCGTTGGTTTTTGTCGCGAGGCGCTAGGACACTTCGTTTAGGAACAGCAGAGGGATGCACCGACGAACCCCGGCTGTGGCCGCCCGCCCGCGGCGCGGCCGCCAGGGCCGCCCACACCGCCGCGGCACCCGACCGCAACGGACGAAATCTTTAGTAGCGCCGGTCAGCCCTGTGCTAGCGCCTTCATTCTTTCATAGTGCGGCTCAGAAATGATTAGGGAATGCTATGGTATGGTGCACTAGCGGGCACACACTGTGTATACTGCTGTAGGTGAAACGGAAGCAAATATTTTTTTTAGTAAAAAACTGCTATTGCAACATGATGACAAATAGTTAAATCAACGTCAAAACAAAAGGGATACGGCGTTTTGTGACATGGCATTAGAAGCAGCAGGCCTTAGGGATCATTGCCATGTATAATTTTTGCAGTTTGTATTAAATGAACGCACGCTAGCGGCGCTTGAACTTGCTAGTATCTGACAGTCATTTTACGACATAGAAAATGGCACGACTTCTGACAATCATACACGAGGCCGGTTTTAACAAAAACATGAAAAACATACTTTTCAGACACCCCAAACATTTGCCTGACTGGCTATATAACGATTTATTCGATTAGGTGAGCTTGAAATTTGGGCCTTTTCGGTATTTATGGCCACTCGTGAACCCCATTTGCATCTCTGTGGTGTGGTTGGTACTGCGACCCGGGCAGCGGCGACGGACGGTGTCACGGACTGTGGTGACACCCCGACACCGCTGACACAGTGACACCGACCGAATACTGACACCGCTGACACAGTGACACTGACTGAACACTGACACCGCTGACACAGTGACACCGACCGAACACTGACACCGCCCACACGGCGAGCACGTGTCAGGCGGAGCTAAGCCAGGCGGACACTTGCACAATTTTGTGGCACGCATTAGCCCGAGCAGGGGCCGAACGACAGGTGCTCCTACGACCATCCCCCCTATATGTTTGGCGTTAGAAGATGGCCAACACGGGCGAGGAAAAAAGCGTGGGCCTATTCTTTTCTAAAGACCAATTTGAAAATTTGACCTCAGTTTACGTGACCTTGACCTTGACGTAACTGGTGACCTACGCAACGAAAAATGGAAGATTCATATATTTTATACTTTTTCAATAGCTGTTGTCCTGTTTTCCATGGGGTAGGTATATGTTGTGAAGTGAGCCAGGGGTAGGTAGAATCTGCCGCCTCAGAAGATCCTTTTGGCCTCTCAGTCGGACGCCCGATGGTAATTCACTGCGCACTGCTGAGGCTCCATCCGCGTCACCTTGGGGGCCAGCTCATGTATAATGCAGGCCCGGCCCCCTGACACCTGGGAGGCCCAGGAGGCGAGAGCCGCTCATGGATGCAGGCCCGGCCGGCCCCTGGTGAATCTCGGCATATCTGATGGCGAGCCGCCGCCGCGACGGTCCGGCCACCGCGCTGACATGGGACATTAACTTGTCGCATGTATACATGTTGCTTATGCATACAGCGATCGGAGCCTGTAAGTGTTCCGTGAACGCTGCAGCAGCTCCCGATCAGATTTGAATCACACCGGTAGGCAGCGCTGTGGTCGCCCAACCGCCCATGACCTGTTATCAAAAGCGCTATCGATTCATCACCCCCCCCCCCCAACCCCACACTTATTGACATCAGCCGTTTTCACGACGGGTTATCTGGTGATTGCACCAAACTTGACCAAATCTGGACCAAATATTTTTTCAACAAATATTTTCATATCATAAATTCATTTCCATGTTTTAATAAAAAATCATGCCTGATTATTTGAAAAAGCAGGCATACAAGCAACTGTGCAACCCAACCTGATGCCTTCTGAGAAACACAATAAACCTATGTAATTTGATCAAATCTGCCTAAAATCTGCACCAAATATGAATGTGTATATGTTACAGGGAGTTTGTGAAATCCATGAGTTTGCAAACTCTCTAGGGAGTTTACAAACTCCCTGACCCGTCAGTGAGTTTGCAAACTCAGGGAGTTTACAAATTCACTAGATAGTTTACAAACTCACTGACCGGTCAGGGATGAGAAATTCCAGAGCGATTGGGACAAATAAAAATAAGCGTGCAGCATGTGGGTGGCATATGTGCCGTCCGTGATGTTAACCCGCGCAGTGGAAGGGTTGCGAGTCCTACGCCCAATGGAAGGGAGGGGGCGGATGTCGCCCCTCCCTAAGATCTCAGCTTCCACTGGAGCTAGAAAGACGAAATTTGGAGGGTACCTGTATTCAAAGTGGAGGGGCCCACTGGAACCACTGGGAAGAGAGGCTGTATCGATCCATCGCGATGGAAAGCTTTGTGTGGCATGCAGGTTTGGAGCATCTGGATCCAACCCAAACCAGCCTGGTAAGTAAGCTTGGAAAATAAATGTGAAGATGAAGTCCAGTAAAAATTTACAACATAAGCCACCCTGACCTCACCTTATCTACTTACCTAAAACTTTCATCCTACCAATCTACAACCTACAAACCTACACAACCTGCCAACCTAAAACCTACAACCTGAAACTTACAACCTACCAACCTACGATACCCACAACCTAACATCTGTACTTAATCTTCACAAATATTGTAAGTCCCTAGGTGCAGTAGCAGGGGTAGGCAGGTACTGTAGAGGTGCAATTTCATAGGTGTTTGCATTGGTGGGTGGGGGTGGGGGTGTCTTTGGGCTCCCTTGTTACTTTTGACTCCGAAGGCTCTTTTTTACATGCACCATGCCAGGTACCTACCAAATTTTGAGGTGTCAGAGTTTTAGCTACAATCCTAATATTATAATTTACACTAGGGTCAAACCCATCTAGATGATGATAATGGGCTGCCTTATTTTTAGAGTAGAATCCCGAGAAGCTGGGTTTGCTCCTTGATTTGCTTATGACAATACATGTTGCTCATATCTGGTCAAGGGAACATTGCTACATACAACAGGACAAATCACTATGCTAGCTTGGAATGTTTAGACTTGACATGATACCATGAGATGAATGATGATGATTTTAACCCTCGCCCCGTTGGGGGGGGGCCATTTTGGCCCCCCTGTGGTTTTTCATGAATAGCAAGAAAACGGCGGCGCGCAGCGCCGCCAAATTTTCAGTACCTTCCCGGGCATCAATTTGACACCTTCACACCAAATTTCAAGTCTTAGGTCACCTTAGGTCAGGAGTTATTGAGGTCAAACTGAGGTCATGTTCGAGCAAAAATGAGCAAAAAACATGCAATCTTGAAACGCTCACCAAATCTACAGTTATCAAGCAATTTCAAAGTTCTTTATATGGTCTAGTAGACAAAAAGCGGCGCTACAAAACTGCTATCTCGGATTTTCAAAATTTTTGGTTTTTGACGAAAAAAACATTCAAAAAATTGATTTTTTTAGAAAAACTTTGAAAAAATCCAAAATTTTCCGAATTTCGAAAAAACCGGAATATATGTGATAGTCCCAGCGCTCTTCTATATACATACCAAATTTCAGATCGATATCTCGTTTTTTGGCCAAGTTATAGCGAAAAACTGTTCAAAAACGATGACGTCAAATTTTTGAACTCAATTTTTAGCAATTCTAGACCACGTACGGCAAAACAAAGACCACCATTGAACTCCCCGTGACGAGCTGCATCGATTCGATACCCATTTTATGCAAAAATATTAACTTTGAAATTTGACCTAATTTGACCTGACCTTGACCTGACCTTGACCTGACCTTGACCAAAACGTGATCTAAGCTGGCCCCAAAGGCTGCCTGACCCATATAATCGCATTTGTCATGTAAAATGGACCATAAAACATGTATCACACGACACTTTCATATTGTGACCCCCCGTGACCTGACCTCTGTGACCTGACCTGGTATCAGTGACCTCAAATAGCAAAATATGTGTTTGAAGAACATTTCCTCATCGATGATTTTCAATGAAATGCATTTTACTCGATTTTACAACGCATTTCTTGAAGTGCCTGTAAACGGTGAAAATTTGACCTTTGACCTGACCTGTGACGTCATCGGTTTGACCTAGGTCGATAAAATTGGGTCACAAGGTAGTTCCCCGTTGGGGCTATCCAACGCCGCTTACCGCTTGTCGCTATGTTGCGTGGTTCTCGAGATCTTAGGGGGGGGGGCCAAAATGGCCCCCCCCAACCGGGCGCGTTGCTCGGCAGAGCCCAACGGGGCGCGGGTTAACCCTCGCCCGCACATAGGGGGGGGGGGGGGTGGTTGCCACCCCCCAGGTAGTCTTTCTGCTCTGCACTCAACATTTTTAGAGCTAGAAGGCTGATTTTTCGTATAGCTGCTCCTCTATCCTTTCTTGATGTCCACTGAAAATTTCAAGTTTCTGTGATTTTTGGTTTCGGAGATATGACCTTGTTTTTTTCAGGTCATGTCATGACCCAAATGGCCAATTCTCAACATCTTGCGTTTGCCATGGGCCTTGTGAGCTTTTGACACCCTGATTTCGGCCTTTTTTGCCAGTCTTACCTCCCACCTATCATGGAACATGCTGTTCGATGATGTACAGGGGTCAAGGTCAGGGTCAAGGTCAACCTAGGTCATCTAAGATAATTGCGTTTTAGGCAAGCTGAATTTACTTTTTGTGAAGTTTTTGACTGCATTTTTGGTAAAAGCTTCTCAGATCATGATTTCATGTAATATGGACCCAAAAACAATCGGTGCACACATCAGTATACACACAGACACACACAGACATACAAACACATATAATTGACCTTGACCTAACTTGACCTGAAATGACCTCAGCAGCAAAATTCTGGTCGGATAGTGTGAAAAAGAGGTTCTAGCTGGCTTGGCACCAGAAAACAGCATCGTCATCGGTATTTGCTAAGCAGCGCACTTGACATCCAACAGTGACCCAAAACAGCAACATTTTTTAGTTTGACCTGACCTGGAAGGTCAATGACTGACCTGAAAAGGTTAAACTGGGTATCATTGGATTCGTCTCTTCCCAAAGAATCTTTTTGGTCTTACCGCTAAGCTCTATCTCCAACAGGAACGAAATGGCGCGGGGGTGGCAACCACCCCCCTCATGTGCGTTCTAGGATGGGAAAATGGCATGTGCGGGCGAGGGGGTGACAACTTAAAATTCCTAATAGTTTGAATGGTTCACGGTAAACATCCTGCAATATCCACATTGAAATGCTCAAATTGGTGATAACTTCATTTTGATACAAATTTATGATTTGTCATAATCTTCTTGTCATTGTTCCAACTTCCAATTTTCATGTCTTTTTGTGCTGAGAGCTGTTCACGGGCACCGCACACTGCTGCGTGCGGTGTGTGCGATGCGTCCAGCAGGCGTGGGGGTAGGGGATGGGTAGGCGGTTCTGACGTCACGGCTGCGTGCGGTAGACGGTTTCCTGTGGCCAGTCCCGACCGCGGCCACAGCGATCGCTGTGTGCGGTGACGGAAGGCTGACCTAGGGACGCAGTGGGCGGAGCTTGGAGGCTGTGTGCGGTCCGACCGCACACAGGGCCTGTGAACAGCCCTCTGGTGAGAGATTCAGTTTTAGCTCTAAGGATTAAAATCAGTGGCAAAAGTGTAGAAGAAGTTCAAAAGATAAAGAGCATAATCTAACCTGACATAAACTTACCTACTACCTTACTAAGATAACCTAAAACCTGAGCCTACAACCTAGTCCTACCAACCTACAACCTACCAACCCACAACCTATTTGGACCTTTTGTAGGTATTAACCTTCGCCCATGTAGGGGGGGGGGGTGGTGCAACCCCCCCCCCCTGAGGTTTTTCGGAAATAGTGCAAAAACGGCGGCGCGCAGCGCCGCCAAATTTTGGGTACCTTATGGGGCAAACCTTGCGCATCTTTTGATAAAAAAATTGACCGGGTCATGTCAGGTCACGGAGTTATGACGTCACAAAGGGAACAGCCTCCGGCCGGATTTTCACAAACTGAGTGCCAACGCCCGAGGTTTCCTGCCGGTGGTACGGACATCGGTTGATGGATCGTGATGAAACTTCCCATGCATGTTGGGGCAAGTATTGGCTATCATATGGTATAAGAAACTTGACCGGGTCAGGTCAGGTCACGGAGCTATGACGTCACAAGAGGAACAGCGTCCGGTACTATTTTTGAAAAGCGCCCGAACCACTATTTTGCTAATTCTTGTCACCTCAATGGGAATATGCAGCAATATTAGCTTCTATAGGGAGCAAATGGACATCCCAAATCCAAAAATACAATCAGATTTCAAAAATTTAAATTTAGATTTTTCGAATTTCTGCCGCCGACTGTGACCTTGCCGACTTCCGGCGCTCCCAACGCGCCATTTTTAGAGCTAGGGAAGCGAAATACATACCAAACGATAGAGAATTAATCAAGGAACACGATAGTGAAAGTTTCAAGTCGATATCTCCCACCGTTTTGCCGCAATCGCCGCGGAAAATTTGAAAAAGTCTATTTTTCCGAAAATTTGACTTTTGACCGGTCAAAAGTAGGTCAAATGTTGACCTAGGACCAAAAAATATACCACCAATCGCGAGATCTCGGCGAGAGCAATCCGTTGGTCTTTTCCGCTAAGCTCTACGACGCTCCGTTTTCAAACGCCAAGGGGGGGGGGGTCGCACCAACCCCCCCCCCCTGCACGGGCGAAGGTGGCAGATCGCCGTTTACGGGCGAGGGTTAAAACCAAATGACCCAAATGGCACAAAATATTTGTATTTGTGGGCGCAAGGGCAGGCTACAGCATCATCCCCATTAACCCGGCACGCGGTGGGCCTCCTGGCCACCTTCCGCGCGGTGGGTTGGGGCATTTTTTTGCCCCCCGTATCTCCGAAACTACCAGACGGATCCGAAAAATTCAAACAGCGTTCGATAGCCCTGTCAAATTTGTCTAAGGAAACCAAATTTCGTTGACCTCGGAGTTACCGATGACGTCACAAGTCAGGTCAAAGATAAAATGTTTCATCGTTCACGGGGCTTCTAGGGAAAGCGCTATAACACCGAGTAAAACGCATCTTGTCGAAAATCAGCGATAGGGCGTCAGTTGTCTAGTACGGCCCTCCAGCAAAAGAGTGGTTGGTTAGCCTATGTGCTTTTGGTGTAATAACTTGAAATGACAGAGATGTAAATCCTGTAAAATGACTCAATAGAAATGAGAAGTGGGTTCGTGCACACATTTCGGCAGTGGTTTTCAACAGCCATTAGACGTATTCATCAATGCAGATATATTATTGTGATGTTGGCAACCAACCACTTTAACCCGCGCCCTGCTGGGGGGGGGGGGGGGTGTTTGAACACCCCCCCTTGTGGTTTTTCGCGAATATCTCAAAAACGGCGGCGCGGAGCGCCGCCGTTTTTGGTACACCTTATCATACATCAATTCTACACATGTTGTGAAAATTTCAGAACAAGGTCATTCAAGGTCAGGTCACCAGGTCACTTGAAGTGACCTCACCTCATAAAAAGTTTCAATGTCTGCCATAGCTACACCGAGTGACCGATCGCTCTGAAACTTTCAGCGATTGCTAAGAGCAATAGCATGTACAAAATGTATATCTCAGATTTTTGATATCGATGACCTAAGGTCAGGTCAATTTTGCGACCTCCCCATTATAAGTCAATGGGAGAAAATTGAAATGCGCCTCTTTTGGACGAAAGACATTATAAACACTCCCAAACACTGAATTACAAGTGGTTTAGACACACTGAACATGAAAATGGTGTCCGTGACCCCTGTTTATGCCCCGAGGTCATCTTAGGTCACGAATGGTATCTAACAGTTTTTCGCAAATAACTTTTGATAGAGGCATGCTAGAGCGATGAAAACGCCTCAGATGTGTTCAGCTCGACGATACGGATCGACTGATATGCAACATGACCCTTTCCGGTCAGGTCATGACCTTGACCTGAGGTCAAATTTTCAAGTTGACCTTTCAAGGTCAAGTTATAGTTCATTCGATGCGTCTTGACGAGAGGAACACGATGCCGGTAAAAGTAAGCTCGTACAAGGCTTGGGTCAAAAGTTATTGCAGAAAAACTGTTTCCGAAAAAAATCGGCTATTTTTGCAGTTTTTGCCCCCTGCAGGCAAAACCGTTGACGTTAGGTCAAATCTGAGAAAATTACTCAGAAAGGGCGTTAATAGGGCTATCGAATGCACTTTTCCGCGGCGCCGTAGCTCTATTGGTTCCCGAGTTATGCGTTGGCTTCTTGGAAATTGTCGACATTCGACCTGGAAATCGGCGAAATTTTGCCTTCAATGACCTCTGGTGACCTGACCTTTGACCTGACCAAAAAATTGACCGAAGTGATTTCGTCATTATTTTTGACGCTCTTTCGAACGCCGCCTTCCGCGTATCGCTACGTGGCCCAGGAGCCGAGTTAGAAGGGGGGGGGGGGGGGGTGTTCAAACACCCCCCCAGCAGGGCGTGGAAATCCAGGACCCCCAGCCGGGCGCGGGTTAATACCTGGAGGGCCGTACATATGCTGCTATTAGAGGTCACTGGTCATACCAGGTCAGGTCACAGGGCAGGTCACCAAAGGTCACCAATGGTCACCGCATGAACCCAACTTTACTATGGTTGTGCGATGCATGTTTTATGCCCAGTTTTTCATTTCCAACTCAACGGTGTTGGTTATAAGACCATCAGGTACGGTTTAGGTCACTTTCTGGTGGAGGTCAGGCCAAGGTCAGGTCAAAAAAGCTCAAATCTCAAAGTTGATATTTTTGCATAAAATGGGTAATGATTCGATGCAACTCGTCACGGGGAGTCTAATGGTGGTCTTTGTTTTGCGCTACAAGCTCTAGAATGGCTAAAAATTGAGTTTGAAAATTTGACGTCTTCAATTTTGAACAGTTGTTTTTTTCGCTATAACTTGGCCAAAAAAGAGGTTTCGATCTCAAATTTGGTATGTAGATAGGAAGCGGTAGGGACTATCACATATTTCCCGTATTTTTTTTCGAAATTCAAAAAGCTTTTTGGATTTTTTGGCTAACATTCAAACAAATATTTTTAGGGGGTCAAAATCCAAAAATCTTAAAAATCCGAGATAGCAGTTTTGTAGCTCTTTAAATTTTACACCTTTTATGTCTGAAACATTTTTCTGTATCTCTAAAGCTGTAGGCCTGACAGCTCTTCTCGCGAAACCTTTTTTGGGTCAAAAATGGCAGAAATGACGTCACTCTGACGTCATTAGCGTCCAACCTATCATAGCCTTCGTAAATTTGTTTGGTCACAATGTGCAATAGCTGTTCCCGGAAGGGTACTGAAAGTTTGGTGACGCGGCGCAGCGGTTCTCGAGATAATAAAAAAACTAAGATGGGGGGGGGGGGCAAAAATGCCCCCCCCGCCTGGAAGGTTAACAAACAAATATGGAAGGCTCCTAGCCATTAAAAAAAACTTGGGAATTTACTGTCACTGAAAACTTGTTTGATTAGGTATGCTTAGGTCAGCCATGCCAAATTTCCCTTCTGCGATCCGTGTGACAGAGTATGTACATGGTCTGCCAGAAGTAGGTATGTGACAGTCTGGTAGGATTTGCACCTCTGCATTTACATGGGGTTCGAACGGGGCTTCAGAGCCCAAGGCCCAGATTAGAGATGTCAATCGGATACCGACTTTTTGGTATACCGATACCAAACCGATACCAACTCGGTATTTGGTATTTCAATCCTAATGTGTTTGGTATTTTGTTGGTATCATGAGCCCTCGCTAATGTTTAACCCGCGCGGGGCTGGGGGGGGGGTAAATTTTACCCCCCCTCGCGAATTTTTGCAATATCTCAAAAACGGCGGCGCGCAGCGCCGCCAAACTTTCAGTACCTTTTCTTACATCAATTTGACACGTTCCCTGAAAATTTGAGCGAAATCCGTCGGAAAATTTTTGAGAAATTGACGTTTTAGTGACGTCATGTTCGCCATTTTCGCCTCAAAAAAGGCAAAAGTTCAAACGCCGCTAACATCTTCATTTTAAAGGAATCAAGACGTAACAAAAAAGGATATACGTAATTTGACTTTGTCTATCAAATGGCTATCTCGGTTTTTTGAAATTTTGGATTTTGGCCCAAATTTTTTCAAAAAACTGACTTTTTTGGGAAAATGGCTATAAAATCCGAAATTTTGAGTGTATCGAAAAAACCGGAATATATGTCAGAGAAGTGGTCTATGTGCACCTACATACCAAGTTTTAGAAGAATCGGTTCAAAAATGTGGGAGTTATTCAAAATTGTATGACGTCACGACACACAAAATTTTTGAAAA